>NW_004443941.1:35479853-35543673 GCF_000243295.1 Trichechus manatus latirostris
AGCTTTGGTTTAGTCCAGTTGTGCTGACTTCCCCTGTAGTGTGTGCTGTCCTTCCCTTCACCTAAGATAATTCTTGTCTACTATCTAGTTACTGAATACCTGTCTCCCTCTCTCCCCACCTAGAGGGTGGGAAATTAACCTGACGAAAATTCAGGCACCTTCCACCTCAGTGAAATTTCTAGGTGGCCAGTGGTGTGGGGCATGCTTAAATATTCCTTCTAAAGTGAAAGATCAGTTGTCACATATGGCCCGTCCTACAACTAAAAAGAAGGCACAATGGATGGTGGGCTTCTTTGGATTTTGGAGGCAACATATCCCTCATTTGAGTGTGCTACTCCAGCCTATTTATCAAGTGACTCAAAAAGCTGCTAGTTTTGAGTGGGACCCAGAACAAGAGAAAGCTCTGCAACAGGTTCAGGCTGCCATGCCTCTTGGGCCATATGATCTGGTTGATCTAATGGCACTTGAAGTGTAAGTGGCAGATAGAGATGTTGTTTGGAGTCTTTGTCAGGGCCCTACTGGTGAATCACAGTGCAGACACTTAAGATTTTGGAGAAATGCCCTGTCATCCTCTGCAGTTAACTACTCTCCTTTTGAGAAACAGCTTTTGGTTTGTTACTGGGCCTTAGTAGAGACTGAATGCTTAGCCATGGGCCACCAACTCACCATGTGGCCTGAGCTGCCCATCATGAACTGGGTGTTGTCTCACCCACAGAGTTATAAAGTTGGATGTGCACAGCAGCACCCCATCATTAAATGGAAGTAGTATATACAATATCAGGCTCAAGCAAGACCTGAAGGCAAGTAAGTTGAATGAGGAAGTGGCCCAAATGCCCATGGTCCCCACTCATGTCACGTTACCATCCCCCCCATTCTGCACCTATGGCCTTATGGGGAGTTCCTTATGATCAGTTGACTGAGGAAGAAAAAACTTGTGCATGTTTTATAGATGGTTCTGTGCAATATGCAGGCACCACTCAAAAATGGACAGCAGCAGCACTGCAGTCCCTTTCTGGGACCTTCCTGAAGGACAGTGGTGAAGGGAAATCCTCCCAGTGGGCAGAACTTTCAGCAGTGCACCTGGTTTTTCACTTTACTTGGAATGAGAAATGGCCAGATGTGCGATTGTATACTGATTTATGGGCTGTAGCCAATGGTTTGACTGGATAGTCAGGTACTTGGAAGGAACGTGATTAGAAAATTGATGACAAGGAGGTAGAGGGAGAAGGTTTGTGGATAGACATCTTTGAATGGGCCAAAGAAGCAAGGGTGTTTGTGTCTCATGTAAATGTTCACCAAAGAGTGACCTCAGCGGAGGAGGGTTTTAACAGTCAAGTAGATAGGATTATGTGTCCTGTGGATACCAGTTAGCCACTTTCCCCAGTCACTCCTGTCATCGTCCAATGGGCTCATAAACAAAGTGGCCATGCTGGTAGGGATGTAGGTTATACATGGTATCAGAAACATGGACTTCCACTTACCAAGGCCAACATGGCTACAGCCACTGCTGAGTGCCCAATCTTTCAGCAGCAGAGACCATCACTGAGTCCCTGGTATATCACCACTCCTTGGGGCTATCAGCCGGCAAACTGGTGGCAGGTTGATTACATTGGACCACTTCCAACATAGAAAGGGCAGCATTTTGTTCTTACTGGGTGTCATGGATTGAATTGTGTCCCCCAAAAATATCTGTCAGCTTGGCTGCATCATGATTCCCAGTATTGTATGATTGTGTACCATTTTGTAATCTGATGTGATTTCCTTATGTGTTGTAAATTCAATCACTATGATGTAATAAGATGGATTAGTGGCAGTTATACTGATGAGATCTACGAGATTAGATAGTGTCTTAAGTCAATCTCTTTTGAGGTATAAAAAGACAAGCAAGCAGAGACACATGGGAACCTCACACCACCAAGAAAGCAGTGCCAGGAGCAGAGTGTGTCCTTTGGACTTGAGGTTCCTGCACTGAGGTGGTCTCAGACCAAGGGAAGACTGATGCTTCACAAGGACCTTCCTCCAGAGCCGATAGAGAGAGAAAGCCTTCTCCTGGAGCTGATGTCCTGAATTTGGACTTGTAGCCTACTGGACTGTGAGAGAATAAACTTCTCTTTGTTAAAGCCATCCACTTGTGGTTTTTCTGTTATAGCAGCATTAGATGACTAAGACACTGGGATAGACACTTACTCAGGGTACGATTTTGCCTTCTCTGCGTGCAATGCTTCTGCCAAAACTACTGTCCATGGACTTACAGAATGCCTTATTCACTGTCATGGTATTCCACACAACATTGCCTCATATCAGGGAACTCACTTAACAGTAAATGAAGTATGGTGATGGGCCCATGCTCATGGAATTCACTGGTCTTACCATGTTTACCATCATCCTGACTTGATAGAAGGATGGAATGCCTTTTAAAGACACAATTATGGCACCAACTAGGTGGTAATACCTTGCAGGGATGGGGCAATATTTTTCAAGAGGCTGTATATGCTCTAAACCAGTGTCCAATGTATTATCCTGTTTCTCCCATAGCTAGGATTCATGGGTCCAGGAATCAAGTGGTGGAAATGGGAGTGGCACTACTCACTATTACTCCTAGTGGCCCACTCTCAAAATGTTGTTTCTGGTCCTTGTGATCCTATGCTCCGTGGGTCTGGAGTCTTAGTTCCAAAGAGAGGAATGTTCCCACCAGAACTTACAACACTAATTCCATTGAACTGGAAGTTAGGAATGCCACCTGACCACTTTGGGCTCCTCATGCCTCTGGATTAACAGGCAAATAAGGGAGTTACTATATTGGTTGGTGTCTTAGTTATCTAGTGCTGCTATAACAGAAATACTGTTGGATGGCTTTAACAAAACCAAAATTGATTTTCGCAGAGTTTAGGAGGCCAGAAGTCCAAATTCAGAGTGCTGGCTCTAGGAGAAGTCTTTCTCTCTCTGTCAACTCTGGAGGAAGGTCTTTGTCTCTTCTTAACATCTGTGGGCCTGGCGTTCCTTGGAGATTTCCATGTGTCTTGGCATCAATCTTCCTCTGGGTTTAGAAGGCTCTCAGCACAGGGACCCTGGGCCCAAAGGACACACTCCACTCTTGCCTCTTCTTTCTTGGTGGTAGTGAGGTCCCTCTCTCAGCTCACTTATTTCTCCTTTTATGCGTTGTGAGATAAAAGGTGTGACTCAAGCAAGGGTGTGACTTGAGTAAGGCAATGACTTGAGTCACACCCTTTAATAATAGGTACATCTCACACTAATCCCACCTCATTAACATATAGAGGTTAGGATTTACAATACATTATGAAATGGAGTATAATTACATCAGATCACAAAATAGAGGACAATTACACAATACTGGGAATCATGGCCTAGCTAACTTGACACATATTTTTTGGGGACACAATTCAATCTATGACAGCTGGTGTGATTTATACTGATTACCAAGGGGAAATTGGACCGATATTATATAATGGAGGCAAAGAAGAGTATGTCTGAAATACAGGAGATCCTTTACAATATCTCTTAGTACTACCATGCTCTGTGGTTAAAATCAGTGGAAAACTTCAGCAACCCAATTCCAACATGACTACTAATGTCCCAGATCCTTTAGAAATGAAGGGTTGGGTTACACCACCAGGCAAACAACCATGACCAACTGAGGTGTTTACTGAGGCAAAGGGAATACAGAATAGGTAGTGGAAGAAGGTAGTTCTAAATACCAGTTATGACCATTTAACCAGTTGCAGAACTGAGGACTGTAATTGTTATTACTATTTCTTCTTTGATTTGTTATACATGTGTGTACATAGATATGTAAGTAAATATCTTTGTTTTCTTCACTCCCTCATCCCACTCCAAACCAAAAACCAAACCTGTTGCTGTTGAGTCAATTCCAACTTATAGCAACCGTATAGGACAAAGTAGAACTGCCTCACAGAGTTTCTCAGCAGTGGCTGGTGGATTTTAACTGCCAACCATTTGGTTAGCAGCCAAGCTCTTAACCACTGTACCACCAGGGTCTCTATGAGTCAGAACTGACTTGATGGCAATGGATTTGGTTTTTGTAGATGAGGTGGCTGAATGGTTAAGGCGATGGACTGTTAATCCATTGTGCTCTGCACTAGTGGATTTGGATCTCATCCTTGTCGATTTGCAGCTGTGCTGCTCATGTCCTTATCCCATTACTTATTATAAAATATAGTATGTAAACGGGGCTTGTACTTTTTCGGTTGTATGCACGTTAGTTGTATCATGTTAGGTGCAAGGACAACTCTACAATTGCCTTTATTTAGAGGTTATGTATGGTTTAAGGAGTTGTGTACAGTGCCAAGTTGACAAAAGGTGGCTTATGATGGTTGATGTTATGTGTAGACTTGGCTAGGCTATAATTCTCAGTAGTCTGGCAGACAGTATGTAATCACCTTCCGTTTTGTCATCTGATGTGAGGAGCCAATCAGTTGGAAGAGGAGTTTTTTTTTGGGATGCAGCCTGCATTCATGATATAAACGAATGTCCTGACAAGGCTTTCTTTCGCTCCTGCATTCATCTCGTTGTCACCTGACCTGCAGATTTTGGATTTGCCAGCTCTCAGAACCCCAGGAAGCAGCAGCCTGCCACTTGACCTGCATATTTTGGGTTCATCAGCTTCTGCAACCATGTGAGTCAGGAGAAGCCTCTAGCCTGCCACCTGACTAACGGATTTGGGATTTGCCAGACTCCACAATTTTGTAAGGCATTTCTTTGAAATAAATCTCTCTCTCTATTTTTATATATGCTACACTGGTTTTGCTTCTCTAGAGAACCCAGACTAAGACACAAATCAATAATAAAAAGACAAATAACTGAAATAAAAAATGAGCAAAAGATCTGAATAGACATTTCACCAAGGAAGATATACAAATGGCCAATAAACTCATTAAAACATGCCCAACATCAGGAAAATGCGAATCAAAATCGTAATGAGATACCACTTCACACCATTTATGATGCCTGGAATAAAAAAAGTCAGATAATAACAAGGTTCGGTAGGATGTAGAGAAATCAGAACACTCATACACTGCTGGTGGGAATGTAAAATGGTACAGCCAGTTTGGAAAACTGGCAGTTCCTCAAATGATTAAACATAGAGTTACCATATGATCCAGTAATTCTCTCCTAGATATATGTCAAAGAGAAATGAAAACATAAGTTCACACAGACTTCTACACAAATGTTTATATCAACACTATTAATAACAGCTCAAAGACAGAAATAACCCAAATGTCCACCAACTGTCAAATGTATAAACAACATATGGTATATCCATTCAATGGAATATTATTCAATCATAAAAATGAAGTACTGATACATTCTACAACATGAATGAACCTTGAAAATACTATGCTAAGTGAAAGAAATTAGTCGCAAAATCCTATATATTGTATACTATTGTTGTTAGGTACCACTGAGTGAGTTCCGAGTCATAGCGACCTTATGTATAAGAAAGTGAAACGTTGTCTAGTCTTGTGACATCCTCACAATCATTGCTGAGTTTGAGTCCATTGTTGAAACCATTGTGTCAATCCATCTCATTGAGGGTCTTCCTCTTTTTTGCTGACCTTCTACTTTACTGAGCATGATGTCCTTCTCCTGGGATTGGTCCCTCCTAATAACAGCCCCAAAATAAGTGAGACGAACTATTGCCATCCTTGCTTCTAAAGAACATTCTGGCTGTACTTCTACCAGGACAGATTTGTTCGTTGTTCTGGCAATCCAAGGTATATCCAGTATTCTTCACCAACACCATACCTCAAATGCATCAATTCTTCTTCAGCCTTCCTTATTCATTGTTCAACTTTTGCATGCATATGAAGTTATTGGAAATACCATAGCTAGAGTCAGGAGCACCTTAGTCCTCAAAGCGACATTTTTGTTTTTTAATATTTTAAAGAGGTCTTTTGCAAATCTGCCCAGTGCGGTACGTCATTTGATTTCTTGATGGCTGCTTCTATGAGCATTGATATTTGATCCAAGTAAAATGAAATCCTTGTCAACTTGAATATTTTCTCTGTTTATCATGATGTTACTTACTGATCTAGTTGTGAGGATTTTTGTTTTCTTTATGTTGAGGTATAATCCATACTGAAGGCTGTAGTCTTTTATCTTCATCAGTAAGCGCTTCAAGTTCTCTTCACTTTCAGCAAGCAAGGTTGTGTCATCTACATATCACAGGTTGTTAACGAGTCTTCCTCTAATCCCGATGCCGGGTTTTTCTTTATATAGTCCAACTTCTCTGATTATTTACTCAGCATGCAGATTGAATAAATATGGTCAAAGGATACAACCCTGGCACATAACTTTTCTGATTTTAAATTACATAGTATCCCCTTGATTTTTTCGAAGTACTGCCTATTGGTCTATGTACCAGTTTCACATGAGCATAATTAAATATTCTGGAATCCTATTTTTCACAATGTTATCCATAATTTGTTATGATCCACGCTGTTGAAAGCCTTTGCACAGTCAATAAAACACAAGCAAACATCCTTTTGTTATTCTCTGCTTTCAGCCAAGATCCATCTGACATCAGCAATGATATCCCTCATTCCACCTCCTCTTCTGAATCTGGCTTGAATTTCTGGCAGTTCCCTGTCAATATATGGCTGCAACCATTTTTGAATTATCTTCAGCAAAATTTTGCTTGCATGTAATATCAATGACATTGTTTGATAATTGTCGAATTCTATTGGATCACCTCTCTTGAATGGGCACATATATAGATCTCTTCCAATAGGTTGGCCAGGTAGCTGTCTTCCAAATTTCTTGGCATAAATGAGTAAGCACTGCTAGCATTGCATCCATTTGCTGATGCATCTCAATTTGTATTCTGTCAATTCCTGCAGCCTTGTTTTTTTTCTTGCCAATGCCTTTAGTGTGGCTTGCACTTCTTCCTTCATTATCATCAGTAATTACCATCATGACATGTTTGAACACCTATCAATTCTTTTTGGTACAGTGACTCTGTGTAATCTTCCCATCTTCTTTTAATGTTTCCTGTGTCATTCAAATTTTTGCCCATAGAATCCTTCAGTATTGCAACTTGAGCCTTGAATTTTCTTTTCAGTTCTTTCAGCTTAAGAAATGCTGAGCATGTTCTTCCCTTTTGGTTTTCTAACTCTAGGTGTTTGCAGATTTTATTATAATACTTTACTTTGTCTTCTTGAGCCACCCTTTGAAATCTCCTGTTCAGTTCTTTTACTTCATCATTTCGTCCATTCACTTTAGCTACTTGATATTCAAGAGTAAATTTCAGTCTCTTCTGACATCCATTTTGATCTTTTCTTTCTTTCCTTTCTTTTTAATGGCCTCTTGTTTTTTTCATGTATGATGTCCTTGATGTCATTCCATAACTCTTCAGGTCTGAGGTCATTAGTGTTCAATGCATCAAATCTATTTTTGATATGGTCTCTAAATTCAGGTGGGGATATACTTAAGGTTGTACTTTGGTTTTGTGGACATGTTTTAATTTTCTTCAGTTTCCATGTGAACTTGCATAAGAGCAATTGTTGGTCTTTTCCTCAGTCAGCCCCTGGCCTTATTCTGACTGATGATATTGAGCTTCTCCATTGTCTTTTTCCACAGAGGTAGTCAATTTAATTCCTGTGTGTTCCGTCTGGTGAGATCCACGCGTTCAGTCATCATTTATGTTATTGAAAAAAGGTGTTTCTGATGAATAAGTGCTTGTTCTTGCAGAATTCTATCATGCAATCTCCGGTTTCTATCACCAAGGCTTTATTTTCCAACTACTTATCCTTCTTTGTTTCCAACTTTTGCATTCTAGTCACCCAAAAACCAACCAAATCCTTTGCAGTCAAGATAATTCCAAGTCATAGTAACCTTATAGGACAGAATAGAACTGCCCTATAGGGTTTCTGATACTGTAATCTTTACCAAAGGAGACTGACACATATTTCTCCTACAGAAAGCCTGGTTAGTTTGAACCACTGACCTCTCAGTTAGCAGCTGAGTGCTTTAACCACTACACAACCAAGATTCCATATTCCAATCATCAGTAATTATCAATGCATCTTGATTGCATGTTTGATCCAGTTCAGATTACAGAAATTGGTAAAAAATCTTCTATTTCTTCATCTTTGGTATTGGTGGTTGGTGAGTACATTTAAATAATAGTCGTACTAACTCATCTTCCTTGTAAATGTATGAGTATTATCCTATCACTTACAGAGTTGTACTTCAGGATAAATCTTGAAATTCTCCTTTTCACGATGATTGTGATGCTGTTCCTCTTCAATTTGTCATTCCTGGCATTGTAGACCATATGATTGATTGTCTGATTCAAAATGGTCAGTCCTAGTCAATTTAAGCTCACTAATGCTTAGAATATAGATTTTCAAGCTTTCCATTTTATTTTTGAAGACTTCCAATTTTCCTTGACTCATACTTTGTACATTCCATGTTCCAGTTACTAATGCATGTTTGCAGCTGTTTCTTCTCATTTTCAGTCATGCTACATCAGCAAATGAAGGTCCTGAAAGCTTTACTCCATCCATATCATTAACGGCAACTCTACTTTGAAAAGGCAACTCTTCCCCAGTCATATTTTGAGTGACTTCCAACCTGAGGGGCATCATCTTCCAGCACTATATCAGACATTGTTCTGTTGTATCCATCAGGTTTTTACTGGTTATTTTCTTTCCCAGAAGTATATTGCCAGGTCTTCTTCCTACTCTGTCTTGGTCTGGAAGCACCAGTGAAACATGTCCACCATGGGTGATCCTGCTGGTATTTGAAGTACCGGTGTCATAGCTTCCATCATAACAGCAACATGAAAGCCACCATAGTATGACAAACTGACAGACAAGTGGTGGACATATTATATAATTTCATTTATACCAAATGCCCAGAATAGGGAAATCTATAGAGAAGGAAAGTAGATTAGTGGTTTTTTTTTTTATAGGGTTGGGGCAGATGGGGGGGTGTTATGGATTGAGTTGTCTTCCCCCAAAATACCTATTGGAATCCTAACCCCTATACCTGCAGTAGGTCCCTGGGTGGCACAAATGGTTTGTGCTTGACTACTAACCTGAAGATTGATGGATCTAACCTACCCAGTGACATCGCAGAAGAAATGTCTTGTGATCTACCTCCGTAAAGATTACAGCCAAGAATACCCTATGGAGCAGTTCAACTCTATAACACATGGTGTTGCCATGAATTGAAATCAACTCGGTGGATGGCCATGGGGTTCATAACTGTAGAATGTAATTTCATTTGGGAATAGGGTTTCTTTTGTTATGTTAATAATAACATAATAGTATAGGGTGTGTTCAAGACTTAATCGTGTCTGAGTTATAAGAAGGAGCATAGACAAGGAGGCACAAATGGGGGGAAGATAGATGCCACATGAAGATTGCCAAGGGACTGAGGAATACTGGGGGGCTATGGAAGTTGATACAAGAATCTACAGAGAGCCTTGTTGTATAGGTGGTGCCCTGAATTCAGACTTGTAGTCTCCTAAACTGTGAGAAAATAAATTTCTGTTCTTTAAAGCAACTCACTGGTGCTATTTCTCTTAAAGCAGCACTAGGAAATTAAGACAGGGGATAGGTAGGTGATAGCTAAATTGTACAAGTTTTCTTCTTGAGGTGATGAAAATACTGTAGTGATGGTTGCACATATCCCTGAATGTACTAAGAACCAGGGAATTGCACACTTTAAATGGGTGCATTGTATGTGACTTATAGTTCAATACTCCAGACCTATTGAATCAGAAGCTGTATTTTAATAGGTGATACATATGCACATTAAAGTTTGAGAAGCACTGATCTAGATTGTCCTGGATGGTGGAATACAACAATGTGTTTCTAAAGTCATTAAACTAGCTGCAGGCTAGGGCCTGTTAGTGATGAGGACCAGACCTCTAACTCTCTAGCCCAGAAATATCTGCCAGGAGGTTCACTTGCTAAAAACAGAGCATTTAAGAAGTTTTTGACTTGCCCGAATGACAATTTCATCTCCCAGAATAAAAGTGTTGAAATTGTTCTGTTCAACAGACAATAACTCACTTGTAAAATGGCAATGACAGAAAATCTTGTGCTAGCCAGAGAAAGACAGGCTGAGCATATTCAGACATGTACTCAGATCCCAGGAGGTCAGATGTTAATAAGTGGTTGGAAAATTTTGAGATAACTCCATGGCATGAAACTTTGGAAGTGAATGACTCAAGAGGATTGGGAAACTTTAAAAAAGACAACTTTGTGCAATTGAAAATTTCTGCACTGAGGAAAGAACCTAAAGAAACAACACTATGATTAAAAAACAAACAAACCCCCCCACATGATTTATAACAGAAAAAGAAGCAACTGCAAGAATAGTTTATGAAGCCGACAGCCCATGATAGGTAAAGCCACAAATTCCTAACAATAATAGTAATTATTAAGGGGTATTTAAAGTTATGTTCAAAGGCACACAGAAGATAAAGGTAGATATGTATGTACTATCTGAGAACAGCGGTGTCGTGTTGATAGATGATAGTTCAAAAGATAACAGAATGTCTTGCATTTTTGGTTAAGGAAAATGAACTCCTAGTTGAAAGAAATTGAAAGAATAGTCATTTATTCCACAAATTTTTATTGAGTGTCTCTGTTCAGATCCAGGAATAGGGTTATAATAGTAAATAAAATAGGCAAATAGCTTTGCCTTTAAGTGATTGACATTTCAGTGAATGTAACTAACATTTTGGTGAAGAAATAAGAACTCAAGACTGAAACAGAAACTGTAAGTCAACATAGTTTAGTGGAAAAGAGTACAGGCTCTGTAGTCAGACTCCTGCATAAAACCTAACTTCTCCTCTGACTAACTCTGTCACCTTGCCCACATTCCTTAATTTCTCTAAGCTTCTGTTTCTGCTTCTGGAAAATAAGAATAACAATAGTACCTATTACACAAGTTTGTTGAGAAAATTAAATGAGATGATGCATGTACATGATCACTGGTCTATAACATGCACCTAATAAATATTAGATCTTCTTTTCATCTTCTATTATTATTAATAATCTCACCAATTGCATATAACTCGGTTAAATTCTGAAATCACCACTTCAGAACATTGGGCATCACATTTTGCACCACCATTGCTGGCTTCTCTGGACTCTGGATTGGGCAGCTGCCCTAGCAGTCCCGGGAAATTCAACTGATACAAAGTCAGTTTCGGTTATTTGGAAAAAAGCACCCACTAAGAGAGAATGAAATTGATGAGCTCACTCAGGTGGATATGTAGAGAGGAGTGTTTAGGGGGAAAATATCTCTAGGAACATCAACCTTTAAGGGATGGACAGAGGCAGAGAATCCCACAAAACACACTGAAAAGGAGCAGCAGAATGATGGGGAGACAACTGATAGTGTGGTGACTTGAAAAGTAAGGGAAGAAAGGGTCTCAAGGAGGGGGCAGTTAATAGTCCTATGTTGCTTAGAGTTGAAGCAAGATGAGGACTCACATTGTCTTTTCGGTTTTACAAGAAGGTGGTTGTTTGTGATCTTACTGAAAACAATTTCGTGGGCATGAGAAAAAGGGTCAAGAAGTCAGATTACAATGGGTAGTGAAGTTGGTGGGAGGTAAGAAGGCAGAGACAATGAGTGTGGACAATGTTCTCAAGACATTGGTGGTGAAGGAAAGGCAAGAACTAGAGGGACATGGACCCAAGATACCCAGGAAGTTTTGTTCTTAAGATGGGAGAGTCTTGAGGACATTTAAAGGAGGATGTGAAAGAACCAGAAGAAAAGGAAAGTTTTAAGAACGGAAGAGAGAGAGGAGATACTGATATAATAAGCCCCAAGGGGGAAGAGGGAATGTTCATGGAGAGTTCACTGCTCTTTAGGCACCACGATGCCATAAAGACACACTGAAAAACAAAAGATGATGTCTGACTTGCACAAAACATCAGGTCAAAGCAACTTGTTTTAAATTTCTTTCTCGTCCTCTCCATTCCCTTCCCTTTGTATAAAGTGATAGCTTCTTCTAACTGGGAAAAAAGAGATCACATTAAAAAAAATTGTTACATTGAAGTAGGTGTTGTGCTATGAAATACAAGATATTGAGAATGTTCTAAATGTTCTAAATCAAGAACACTTTCATCTGGGACATTTTCTAAGAATTAAATCCCCAGATGGTAGCAAATAGTCATTGACAGTATCAGGGGGAGGCACACAGGACTTCAACAGTAATAATGCTCCTCTTCTGAAAATGGATGATGAGCACATAAATGTTAGTTGTATCATTTTTCTTTACAATTATTTTTTTGTATGTACTCAATAGTTAATAAAAAAAACAATTTAAAAAACTTGTTTTATAACTGAACAGAAACTGTCAAGATTATGTTTAAGTTCTTAGTCTGGATGATGGGTTCATGAGGAATGAGACACGGTCTCACCTATGGCAACCAACAACTGGGTACAAAGGCCAACTAAGAGGCAGCATAAGTCTCTCAGAAGCAAATGCCTCCTCTCTCCTCCGACTGTTATTCCTGGACCCACCTCTACTCAGGAGCAGGAATTTTCTAATTAATATTTCCAGATTGATAATCTTCACGTAGTTCATGGAAGACTAATCTCTCTCTGTTCTTCACTTCCTAAATGATGTATTATGTAACATTTGATACATACAGAAATACATGTGTGTGTATTTATACATTTAAATGTGTATGTATATGAAACAAATACTCATGAACCCATCTAGCTAACAGGCCAAATCACAGGCTAATGCCACCTTTGCTTTCTCCCACCCAGCTAGCCTTGTGTGTCATCTCCTCCCCTTCTTGATGGTCTGTGATTTTTTTGTTTGCTTTGTTCTTTTTTTTTTCTCTTTCTTTTCTCTCTCTTCTTTCCTTCCTGCAACTCACCCAGCCCTGTGCACCATCCCAGCCCCTTCTCGAGGAGCCATGCTGCACTACTTGACTGGAGAGTTACTGCATGCAGCCTCCCTGGGTCTGTATCACCATCACCAACCAGCTCCCTCAGCGCCATTTCATTTATTTATTTATTTTTGCTTCTTTTTTTTTTTCTCTTTTTTTGTTGTTGCTTCTCTCTCCCTCTCTTCCTTTCTTTCCTTTTTCCCACCCACCTAGCCCCATGCACTGCCCCCACCTTCTTGGTGGGCTGTGCTGTACCACTCAGCTGGAAAGTCTCTGGCATATGGTCTCCCTGGGTCTACATGGCCTCCCTGGGTCTGCACTGCCCCCAAAGCCTGGCTCCCTCAGGGCCATATTTTTAATTTTTCTTTATCTTTCCTCTTCTGCCTTTTCCTTCTCCCTCCCACCTAAGACCTGTGCTATCTTGCCCCTTCCTGGCAGCCTGTGCCATGCTGCCCATTAAGAGAGACATCAGCTTGCCACTGCTGCAATTCTGCCTTGCCTCCAATGGTAAGCTCCCTCACCACCATATTCTGTTGTTGTGGTTTTTATTTTTTAAATTTATTTATTTTTGTTTGTTTGTGGTTTCTTCTCCTTTTCCCTCTCTTTCCTTTCCTTTCTCCTGCCCACCTACCCTGTGCACCGCTCATGCCCGTTCTCCACTGGCTGAACTGCATTGATCAACTACAGAGTCACAAGCACATGGCCTTGCCCGGTTGGCCCTTCCCCACCCACCTAATCCTACAGTGCTGCCATTTTATTTACTTTTTTCTTTCTTTTCTTGCTTTTATTTTTCTCTTCTTTTCCTTCTTTCACTCACCCACTTAGCTCTACATGTCACATCCTCTCCCTTCCCTCCTGCCTATCTGCACACCACTCTCTGTAAAGGACAGAACAGCTAGAAAGAAACTCAACAATGATATAGAAGATCTAAAGGCCACAATCAACCAACTTGACCTCATAGACATATATAGAACACTCCACCAACAGCAGCAAAGAACACATTCTTTTCTAACACACATGGAACGTTCTCCACAATAGACCACATCTTAGGCCACAAAGCAACCATCAACAAAATCCAAAACATTGAGATAATACAAAACATCTTCTCTGATCAAAAGGTCATAAAAGTAGAAATTAATAACAGGAAAACAAGGGAAAAAATCAAATATATGGAAACTGAATAACAACTTCCTTAAAAACCACTGGGTAATAGAAGAAATCAAAGATGGAATAAAAAAATCCCTAGAATCAGACAAGAATGAAAACATATCATACCAAAACCTTCCTTGTTGTTGTTAGGTGCTGTCAAGTTGATTCTGATTCATAACTATCCTAGGTACAACAGAACGAAACAATGCCCGTTACTGAGCCACCCTCACAATTGTTGCTATGTTTGAGTCCATTGTTGCAGCCACTGTGTCAACCCATCTCGTTAAGGATCTTCCTCTCTTTAGCTAACCTTCTGTTTTATCAAGCATGATGTCCTTCTCCAGGGACTGGTCCTTCCTGATAACATGTTCAAAGAATATGAGACGAAGTCTCACCATCCTTGCTTCTAATGAGCATACTGGCTGTACTTCTTCCAAATCAGATTTGTTTGTTCTTCTGGCAGTCCATAATATATTCAATATTCTTTGCCAACACCATAATCCAAACACATCAATTCTTTGCTTTTCCTTATTCATTATCCAACTTTCACATGCATATGAGGCGATTGAAAAAACCATGGCTTGGATAAGGCACACCTTAGTCCTTAAAGTGACATACTTGCTTTTTAACACTTTAAAGAGATCTCTTGCAGCAGATTTGCCCAATGCAATGCATCGTCTGATTTCTTGACTGTTGCTCCCAGGGGTGCTAATTATGGATCCAAGCAAAGTGAAATCCTTGACAACTTCTATCTTTTCTCCGTTTATCTTGGTGTTGCTTATTGGTCCAGTCATGAAGATTTTTGTTTTCTTTGTGTTGAGGTGTAATCCACACTGAAGGCTGTAGTCTTTAAACTTTATCAATAAGTGCTTCAAGTCCTCTTCACTTTCAACAAACAAGGTTGTATCATCTGCATATCGCAAGTTGTTAATGAGTCTTCCTCCAAGCCTGATGCCCTGTTCTTCTTCATAGAGTCCAGCGTCTCGGTTTATTTGCTCAGCATGCAGATTGAATAAGTATGGTGAAAGGATACAAGCCTGCTGCACACCTTTCCTGACTTCAAACCATGCAGTATCCTCTTGTTCTGTTAGAATGACTGCCTCTTGGTCTATGCACAGGTTCCTCATGAGCATAATTAAGTGTTCTGGAATTCCCATTCTTCACAACTTTGTCCATAGTTTGTTATGATCCACACAGTCGAATACCTTTACACAGTCAATAAAACACAGGTAAACATCTTTCTGGTATTTTCTGCTTTCAGCCATGATCTGTCTGACATCAGCAGTGATATCCCTTGTTCTACTTCCTCTTCTGAATTCGGCTTGAATTTCTGGCAGTTCCCTGTCAATGTACTGTTGTAACCACTTTGAAAGATCTGCAGCAAAAGTTTACTTTGTATGTGATGTTAAAGATATTGTTAGATAATTTCTGCATTCCATTGGATCTCCTTTTTTTGGAATGGGTACTAAAACGTATCTCTTCCTGTCAGTTGGCCAGTTAGCTGTCTTCCAAATTTCTTGGCATAAATGAATGAGCACTTCTAGCTCTGCATTTGTTTATTGAAACGTCTCAATTGGTATTCCGTCAGTTCTTGGAGCCTTGTTTTTTATCATTGCCTTCAGTGCAGTTTGGGTCTGTTCCTTCAGTGCCATTGGTTCTTGATCATATACTACCTCCTGAAATGGATGAACATCAACCAATTCTTTTTAAAACAGTGACTCTGTGTATTCCTTCCACTTTCTTTTGATGCTTCCTGAATCATTTAATATTTTCCCCGTAGACTCCTTCAATATTGAAACTCAAGGCTTGAATTTTTTCTTCAGTTCTTTCAGCTTGAGAAAAGCCGAACATGTTCTTCTCTTTTGGTTTTCTATCTCCAGGTCTTTGCACATTTCATTATAATACTTTACTGTCTTCTTGAGCCACCCTTTGAAATCTTCTGTTCAGCTATTTTACTTCATCATGTCTTCCATTTACTTTAGCTACTCTACAGTCAAGAGTAATTTCAGAGTCTCTTCTGAAGTCTATTTTGATCTTTTCTTTTTTTCTTGTATTTTTAATGAGCTCTTACTTTCTTCATGTATGCTGTCCTTGATGTCATTCCACAACTCATCTGATCTTCGGTCATTATTGTTCAATGCATCAAATCTATTCTTGAGATAGTCTCTAAATTTAGGTGACATATACTCAAGGTCGTACTTTGGCTCTCATGGACTTGTTCTAATTTTCTTCAACTTCACCGTGAACTTGTATATTAGCAATTTATGGTCTGCTCAGCAGACATCCCCTGGCTTTGTACTGATTGATAATATTGAGTTTTTCCACCATTTCTTTCCACAGATGTAGTCAATGTGATTCCTGTGCATTCCATCTGGGTGAGTTCTACGTGTATAGTTGTCATTTATGTCATCGAAAAACGGTATTTGCAATGAAGAAGTTTTTGGTCTTGCAAATTCTATCATGCAATTCCAGTGCCGTTTCTATCACCAGGACCATATTTTCCAACTACCAATCCTTCTGTGTTTCCAAGTTTTGCATTCCAATGGCTAGTAATTATCAATGCATCTTGATTGCTTGTTTGATCAGTTTTAGACTGCAGAATTTGGTAAAAATCTTCAGTTTCTTTGGCATTGGTGGTTGGTGAGTAAATTCGAATAATAGTCATATTAACTGGCCTTCCTTGTATGCATATGGATATTATCCTATCACTGACAGCACTGTGCTTCAGAATAGATCTTGAAATGCTCTTTTTGATGATGAACGTGATGCCATTCCTCTTCAAATTTGTCATTTCTGGCATAGTAGACTATATGATTGTCTGATTAAAAATAATGAATACCAGTCCATTTCAGCTCACTAAAGCCTAGGATATCAATCTTTATGCATTTAATTTCATTTTTGATGACTTCCAATTTTCCTAAATTCATATTTCTTACATTCCATGTTCTGATTATTAATGGATATTTGCAGCTTTTTCTTCTCATTTTGAGTTGTACCGCATCAGCAAATGAAGGTACCAAAAGCTTGACATCATCCATGTCATTAAGGTAGACCTTACTTTAGGAGATAGCTCTTCCCCAGTTGATTTCTGAGTGTCTTACAACCTGAGGGGTTCATTTTCCAGCACTATATCAGACAATGTTTCACTGCTATCTATGAGGATTTCACCAGGAAATTTCTTCAGGAGTATACTGCCAAAATCTTCTTCCTAGTCTATCTTAGTCTGGAAGTTCAGCTGAAACATGTCCACTAAAGGTGACCCTGCTGGTATTTGAAATACTGGTGGCAAAGCTTCCAGTATCACAGCAACTCTCAAGCCACCACAGTATGACAAACTGACAGACACGTGGTGGACCCAAACCTTTAGGACACAGCAAAGACAATGCTCAGAAGTCAAATTATAGCAATAGATGTGCATATCAAAAAAAGGAGAAAGGGCCCAAATCAAAACATTAGCTGTACAAGTTGAACAAATAGAAAAAGAGCAGCAAAATAAGCCCACAGCCACCAGATGAAAGGAAATAATAAAAATCAGAGCAGAAATAAAGAAAATAGAGACTAGAAAAACAATAAAGAATCAATAAACCCAAAAGTTGGATTTTTGAAAGGATCAATGAAATTGACAAAACATTAGTGAAACTGACAAAAGAAAAACAGGAGAGGACACAAATAGCCCAAACAATAAATGAATTGGGGGACATTACAACAGACCCAACTTAAATAATAAGGATCATAACAGAGTACTATGAAATGCTGTACTCCAACACATTTGAAAACATAGAGGAAATGGACAAATTTCTAGAAATGCACTACCTACCTAAACTAAAACAAGCTGAGGTCCAAAATCTGAACAGACCCATAATAAAGGAAGAGATTGAAAAGGTAATTTAAAAAAACTCCCAACAAAAAAAGCCCTGGCCCAGATGGTTTCACTACTGAAAATTCAGAGAAGAGCTTATACCAGTACTACTCAAACTATTTCAGAACACAGAAAAGGAAGGAATACTTCCAAATTCATTCTATGAAGCCAGAATAACACTGATAGCCAAACCAGGCAAAGACACCACAAAAAAGAAAATTACAGACCAATATCATGAATATAGAAAATGTTCTCCACAAAATTCTAGCCAAATAGAATGCAGCATCATAGCAAAAAAATAATGCACCACAAACAAGCAGGATTCATACTAGGTATGCAAGGATGGTTCAACATTAGCAAATAAATCAACATAATCCAACACATAAATAAAATGAAAGAATCACATGATCATCTCAATCAATGCAGAAAAGGCATTTGATAAGGTCCAACACCCATTCCTGATAAAAACTCTCAATAAAATAGGTAGAGAAGTGAAATTCCTTGACATAATAAAGGGCATCTATACAAAACCAACAACCAACTTCATTCTTAATAAAGAGTGGCTGAAAACATCCCCCTTGAGAACAGCAACAAGACGAGGATGCCCTTTATCATCACTTCTGTTTAACATTGTGCTGGAAGTCCTAGCTAGAGCAATGAGGCAAAAAAAGAAATAAAAGACATCCAAATTGGCAAGAAGAGGTAAAACTATCCCTATCTGCAGATGCTATGATACTATACATACAGAACCCAAAGGACTCGACAAGAAAACTACTGGAACTAATAGAAAGATTCAACAGAGTAGCAGGATATAAGATAAACATATAAAAATCAGTTGGATTCCTATATGCCAGTAAAGAGAACTATGAAAAGGAAATCAGGAAAGCAATACCACTTATAATAGCCCCCCAAAAAAATACTTAGGAATAAATCTAACCAGGGATGTAAAAGACCTATACAAAGAAAACTATAAAACACTACCACAAGAAACCAAAAGAGACCTACATAAATGGAAAAACATACCATGCTCATGGATAGGTAGACTCAACATTGGGAAAATGTCAATTCTACACAAAGCAGTTTACAAATACAATGCAATCCCCATCCAAATACCAATAGCATTCTTTAACTAGATGGAAAAACTAATCATTAACTTTGTATGGAAAGGGAAGAAGCCTCAGATAAGTAAAGCACTATTGAAGAAAAAGAATAAAGTAGGAGGACTCACCCTGCCTGACTTCAGAACCTACTATACAGCTATGGTAGTCAGAACAGCCTGGTACTGTTACAGTGATCAATTGATCAATGGAACTGAGTCAAGAACCCAGAAGTAAATCCATCCACCTATGGCTGTCTGATCTTTGACAAAGTCTCAAAGTCCGTTAAATTGGGAAGAGACAGTCTTTTTAACAAACATCACTGGAAAATCTGGATGTCCATCTGTAAAAAAAATGAAACAGGACACATACCTCACTCCATGTACAAAAACTAATTCAAAGTGAATTAAAGACCTAAATATAAAACCAAAACTATAAAGATCATAGAAGAAAAAATAGGGTCAACACAAGAGGCCCTAATACATGGCATAAACAGGATACAAACCATAACTAACAATACACAAATACCCAAAGATAAGTTAGATAACTGGAATCTTCTAAAAATTAAACACTCACACTCATCAAAAGACTTCACAGAAGAATAAAAATAAAACCTACAGACTGAGAAAATATTTTTGGCTATGACACATCCGACAAAGGTCTATTCTCTAAAATCTATAGGAAAATTCAACACCTCTACAACAAAGACAAAGAATCCAATTAAAAAATGGGCAAAGGATATGAATAGACACTTCACCACAAAAGATATTCAGGCAGCTAACAGACGCATGAGGAAATGCTCGCGATCACAAGCCATTGTTGTTATTTGTCGTTGAGTCAGTTCCAACTCATTCCGACCTTACAGGACAAAGTAGAACTGCCCCATAGGGTTTCCAAGAAGTGGCTGGTGGATTTGAACTGCCGACCTTTTGGTTGGCAGCCGAGCTCTCAATCGCTGTGGCACCAAGTCTCCCACTAGCCATTAGAGAAATGCAAATCAAAACTACAATGAGATACCATCTCACCCCAACATTACTGGCACCAATGAAAAAAAAAACAAAACAGAAAATAACAAATGTTGGAAAGACTGAGGGGAGCTTAGAAGTCTTCTGCACTGCTGGTGAGATTGTAAAATGGTACAACTATTTTGGAAAACAATATGGCGCTTCCTTAAAAACTTGAAATAGAAATACTATACTAAGCAATCCCACTCCTAGGATATGTCCTAGACAAATAAGAGCCATCACACGAATAAACATACATACACCCATATTCATTGCAGCGTTATTCCCAAGAGCAAAAAAAAAGAAACAACCTAAGTGCCCACCAACAAACGAATGGATAAACAAACTATGGTACATACATGCAATGGAATACTATGCAAAAATACAGAACAACGATGTATCTTCGAAACATCTCACAACATGGATGAATCTGGAGGGCATTATGCTGTGTGAAATAAGTCAATCACAAAAGGAGAAATATTGTATGAGACCACTGTTATAAAAACACATGAAAAGATTTACACACAAAAAGACAATCTTTGATGATTACTAGGGAGGGGAACTGTGGGGAGGGAAAAACACTAACTAGACAATAGATAAGTGGTAACTTCTGTGAAGGGTAAGACAGTACACAATACTGGAGATGTCAGTACAATTTGACCAAAGCAAGGCCACGTAAGCTCCATAGACACATCCAAACTCCCTGGTAGATTGAATTACTGGGCTGAGGGCTGGGGACCATGGTATTGGAGACATCTAGCTCAACTGGCATAACATAGTTTATAAAGAAAATGTTCTACATGCTACTTTGGTGAGTAGCGTCTGGGATCTTAAAAGGTTGTAAGTGGCCATCTAAGATACTCCACTGGTCTCACTCCATTTGGAGCAAGGGAGAATGAAGAAAATCAAAGACACAAGGGAAAGATTAGTCCAAAGGACTAATGGACCACAACTACCACAGCCTCCACCAGACTGAGTCCAGCACAACTAGATGATGCCCAGATACCCCCACCAACCGCTCTGACGGGGATCACAATAGAGCGTCCTGGACAGACTGGAGAAAAATGTGGAACCAAATTCTAACTCTCAAAAAAATACCAGACTTACTGGTCTGACAGAGACTAGTGAAACCCAAGAGTATGGTCCCTGGATGCCCGTTTAACTCAGTATTGAAATCAGTCTTGAGGTTCACCCTTCAGTCAAAGATTAGTCAGGCCCATAAAACAAAATGAGACTAAATGGGCACACCAGCCCAAGGGCAAGGACGAGAAGGCAGGAAAGGATAAGAAACCTGATAACAGGGAACCCAAAGCGGGAAAGATGTTGACTTGTGGGGTTGGCAACCAATGTCACAAAGCAATATGTGTATTAATTGTTTAATGAGATACTACTTTTCTCTGTAAACCCTCATCTAAACTACAATAAAAAAAAAAAAAAGAAAAGAAGTGGCACGGCTAAGAATCATTTGAACACTCTTTGGTTGACTCTAAAGCACTTAGCCTTCCTACCTAAACACATTGCCTTTGAGATCAACTAGATTTCATTTTGAGGAGAAGGAAACTGAGGCACAAAAGGTAAAGGGCCTTGCTGAAAGCCATACGGAGAGTTATTGTAGATCCAGGATGGGTTCCCAGGATTCCTCAGTTCCGTTCTCGTGCTCTTCCTAGCAAGGCATGCGGGTGCCTGATTGTGGTAGAAAACCATGATCCTGCGGACCCTGTTGACGTCTCCTGCACAGAGTTCTTCCCATTGTAAGTGCCACCTGCAGAAATGTGCACTCTGGACTCTTGTGCATGTCTTAGCTTGCTTCCCTGTGCAAATTTAAGCTCATGTCTCTCTGTCAAGATCTCGTACCTTTGTCTAATCCGTCTCTCGGTTACCGTTTCAAATACATGAGACTCTCCAAAGAAATTACATCAAAGCAAATATTTATAAGAGTCGAATCTTTTAGATGAGGTTTCTTTAAGTTTCCCTCACATTAGAAGTTGGACTTTTTGTTTTAATAGTTACCTGTGAACCATTGTACTCATTAATAAAGTCAGGCGGAGGCAGGCAAGGTGGAGGCCATATGCGACAAACGGCTCAGTGGGCAGCGGGGAGCTCATTGCTGAGCAGGCTGTGTTCTTTGACCTGGTGAACAGCCGCCTTTGGGTTTCGGTTTATGCCCAGCAGCTCCAGGGTACTTGAGGAGGAGCAAGAACCTGCTCACACCACTTCCGCTCACCCCCCACATAATGATCTCACAGTGTTCTGGGAACAGGCTTTCTGTTTTCACACCGTCTCTTATGAACTCCCCTCTGCCAGAGATGCTGTCTCTGTATTTCTGTCTTATGAATTCCTATTCCTTCTCTAAAACAAGTTCAAATTGTACCTTCTTCCTGAAAATTATTCTCATACCCCCCATGGAGATAAACTCTCCCATTTCAGAATTCCCAGTTCTCTTGGTATCTTTTGTACTGTTCCACTCAAATGTCCTATTTGGTATTGATGTCTATTTCTGTCTTAGTAGCAGGATCAGAGAGGGAATCCTGTGTTTCTCATCTTGTCTTCACTGCAGTGCCTAGCACAGTACCTTCCAGGTCAATGCCAACCACTAAGGAACATTGTATTGAACACACACAAATGGATCCCCAAGCATGGGGCCCAGAATCAAAACACTTGGGGGCCTTCAAACACCTGCTTTCTGAGTTCCTTCTATCTGAAGAGTCTTGTGGTTACTCTCCTCACAGCCCTCAACTTCTTCCCTTCTTTCTGATGGCTCTGCTTAGGGGATAACCCTTTCACTGAGTGGCCATTTTAGAGCACATGGCTACTGGGGCATAAAGAAATCCTCTTTTCTTTCTTGGCCAAATCCACCTGGAAATCTGGAAAAGGAACTCCTGTCCTCTGTTAAATTCAGGGTACTGGTATTTAATTTTCACTGGGGTTGAAGATGATTGTGCATTTCTGTTCCTTAAGCATCCTTTGAAGTCTTCACTAGCTATGAAGAAGAAAAGACAATAGAATGAAACCCCAGGGTAGAGGGGAAGGGGATGGTCTCCGGAAGGAAGACCTACTGCTCCCTGGGGCTGGTCTTGCTCTCTCAAAGCATTTGCTCCCTCAGCTCTGACTAAAGGCAGAGGATGTCAGAAGCCCAAATAGAGGCCAGGCGGAGATGGTTGGGATGGGTCTGTGAAGAAACTGAAAGGACTTTAAGAGAAATTTGGAGGCAAACAAGGATGAAGGAGTGCTGGTATCAGAAATGGTTTCAGAGAATGGGCAGCCAGGGAAATGAAACTGGAGGCTGAGTCGTCAAAGAGCTAATTCTGGAGTGTAAAGTAGTGCAGCCTCTGAGCTTGGATTAGAGTAGCTTCAGTTACTGGGACCCAGGCAGAAAAGGCATAACTTTCTAAGTGACTGAGAGAACTAAGGAAAATATCTTTAACACTGGACTGAAAGGTGACCAGGAAAAGGGAAATACCATATAAAGTAGTGACCCTGAACCCTTAACTCACCTAATTTCAAAGTGGTTATTATACCCAGTAATTTTCTAGCAAAGCAACGAAGTAATTTTCTAACAAAACAAAAAGTAGTTTGTAGACTTCGAACAGTTGATTTCTGGAAAAAGCACAATGAAGAGAGGTGAACTCAGGGACAGAAAACCTTGAAACTCTTACTGAAGCAGGCAGAAGTCACCCAAACAGTGATGAAAGTGACCTCAGCACTTTCTGCATTGCCTGGGGTGGGCAGTGTCAGAGCCAAGTTTGATGTGCTGGGGTGAGATGGGACCCATTTCTGTCATTCCTCTTCATGAACAAGATGAAGGATTTGATCTGGAACCATCTACATCCACTCCTCATTTATCAACATGATGAGGTTCTAAAGACCAGGTCGTTATGAGAAGATTGGCATTATGTGAAAATGGAGGATGACCACATCAAATCACAAAATGGAGGATGACTACATCACTATATAAAAGCCAAATTACGTCATTATACAACTACCAAACCACCAAGAACCAAGGCCCTGACAAGCTGTCATATAACCTTAACTATCACAGCCAGCATTACTCTCATATCAGACCTTGGAATTCATTACTGCCAGCCGTACGTCAACAATGAGTGAAATACTTGGATGGTAGATTTTTTACTGTTGTTGTAAATGTGAAAAGTCAAATAACAAGATAGTCAATAAGTGAGGAGTAGGTGTAGTTGTGTTATGCCCCACCCCATCCTCTGTGGCACCTATTCCCCTTAGCATCACATGAAATCATCAATCTAGTTTTGGAGATCTGGATCAAGGTCTCTATTAGGGTTTTTTTCTTGTGGTTATGTAGAAAAGATATGTTTTAAGTGGTTGAATCCTGCTTGTGCTTTTCTTTCCCTAGCAGTGTCTGCCAGAGCCCAGCTGGGCACTTGTCCCAGACCTCTCAGGGAGGTCTTTTGGGAGAAAGAAAGAAGGAACCACAGTTATCCCTGTAAGCAGGGAGTAAAGGTAGAGGTGTTAGTGGGGGTGAGATGTGGATGGGATTGTCTTTCTTATTAATCTATAAAAATAGGTATAGAAGTGCTTATGAAAAGTCGGCCAAAAGTCAAACTTTTGAAATTGGAAATGTTTTTCTGTTAATCTTCATAATTGTACTGAAAATAAATTTTTCAGTGGGAAATTTTAAACCAAAAATGGTACAAATTGCACTTCTAAAGGTTTTTGTGTTTTTCCGGTTGCTTTCTAGTTGATTCCAACTCATGGTGACCCCATGTGTGTCAAAGTAGAACTGTGCTCCATAGGGTTTTCAACGGCTGATTTTTCAAAAGTAGATTGCCAGGTCTTTCTTCCAAGGTAACTATGGGTGGACTCCAACCACCAACGTTTTGGTTAGCAGCAGACCACACTGGCCATTTGTACCACTCAGGGACTCTAAAAAAATTATACACATGAAGAAAAAAAAAAACAGAACTCTTCTTTTGATATGCCATCAATGATAACTGGAAAAGCCACAATCTACGTGTTTAATGAAGAATGGGACATGTTGTATTAGAATCTGTGTCCCCTTGAGTCTCTGTGTCACTAGACTGCCTAGTGCCTGATGGTAGCTTTCTTGGCACCCTGGGGAATGAGATGAGGAGAAGGACCAATTGGACTTTCAAAATCTAAGGAAGCTTGACTAACCTGGTTGTGCGTGTAGTTATCATGGGAGAAGGCATTGTAACATCTTAAGTCTGGATCCTGGGAATAAGGGTAAGCAGAGTATATGAAGGTAAACCTTTCTCCCTGCACTTTCCAGATTAGCTGTCTTTCATAATAAGCAGGAAAGCCATTGTGGAAAGATAAGTTTCCAGTTGGAGGGAGCCTGTAAAATTGACCTTTGATGTCAATCACGAGGTGTTTATGAGGGAGAATTTACACATTAATTGTGTGAGCCTTGGGTTTGCACTGGCCAAACAGCATTTGAAAACCTCTTTTGGGTCTCAGCTTCTGGCTTATTGGTACCAAGAATACTGCTGAGAACCTCATATTCTCTGAAACAGCTTGGTATCACCAGATAAGATGAACACCAAATATAGCACGGCACCAACTGTGTGGTTTTCCACTTTCTACCTTTCCAGTGGATCTATAGAGTCAGTGCAATTATAGTGCACAGGCACTCCTTACTTTGCACAGTTCCAATATGCATGAATTACCATTAGCACTATTTAGTTAAATAATACCAGTCTCCTAACAACATAGTTCAAATTTCAGTTACCACAGTATATTAACTTTGAGTAATTGCATAAAATACAAGCTTTACTCCTAGCTCTCCAGTGTACAAATCATCATGTAAATAACAGATGCATGTCATGATCAGATGTTGGTAAAAATCTTCAATTTCTTCATCTTTGCCATTAGTGTTTGGTGTGTAAATGTGGATAATAGTTGTAGTAACTGTTCTTTCTTGTAGGCTTGTGGAGAGTATTGTACCACTGTCAGCACGGTACTTCAGGATAGATCTTGAAATGTTCTTTTTGACAGTGAATGTGACACCATTCCTCTTCAATTTGTCATTCCCTGCATAGCAGACCATACGATTGTCTGATTCAAAATGTCCAATACCAGTCCATTTCAGCCCACTAATGCCTAGGTTATCGATCTTTATGGTTCCATCTCATTTTTGATGACTTCCAGTTTTCCTTGATTCGTGCTTTGTACATTTCACATTCTGATTTTAATGGATGTTTGCAGCTGTTTCTTCTCATTTTGAGTCAAGCTACATCAGCAAATGAAGGTCCTGAAAGCTTGGCTCCATCCATGTCATTAAGGTCATCTCTACTTTGAGGGGGAAGCACTTCCCCAGTTCTCTTTTGAATGCCTTCCAGTCTGAGTAGCTCTTCTTCCAGTACCGTACCAGACAGTGTTCCACTCTTATTCATAAGGTTTTCACTGGCCATATTTTTCAGAAGTAGGCTACCAGGCCCTTCTTCCTAGTCTGGCTTAGTCTAGAAGCACTGCTGAAACCTGTCTACCATGGGTGACCCTCCTGGCATTTGAAATACCAGTGGCATAGCTTCCAGCATCACAGCAACACGCAAGCCACCACAGTACAACAAACTGATAAGCATGTGGTGGCTTTAAAGATTACAGCCAAGAACACTCTATGGATCAGTTCTACTCTAACACATGGGGTCATCATGAGCTGGAATACTCAAAGGCAATGGATTTTCACATATAGGAACCCCAGAGATATCTTCTTTTACATTCATGATATTGGTAATTTGTGCCTTCTCTCTCTCTCTTTTCTTTCATAAGTTGCTAGAGGTCTTCAATTTATTAAATTAAAGAAAAACCTTTTATTTAGTTGTTTTCCTTTGTAGGATTGTTTTCTATTTCATTCATCTCTACTCTTTATTAACTCATTTTTTACTTTTGGGGGTTTAATTTGCTCTTATTTTTCTAATCTATTGAGCATAATACTTTTATTGTTGGTTTTCACATTTTCTTCTTTTCTAATATTTGCATTAATAGAATTTCCTTTAAGCACTACTTTAGCTGTGTTCACAAGTTTTTATGTCATCTTTTCATTACTATGCAATTCAAAACACTTCTAACTTCCTTTGTCAATTCTGCTTTGACCCATGGGTTATTTAGAAGTATTACTACTTAATTTCCTAACATTTGGGGATAGTTTTTCTAGTTATTATTTTGGTGTTAATTTCTAGCTTATTTCACCCATGTTGGTACACTGAGTTATTTCTGTCCTTCTAATTTATTGAAGCTTGCTTTATGACTCAATTAATGATTAATTTTGTCAAATGTTCCATGCGTACTTGAAAAGATTGTGTTTTGTGCCATTAGTGGGTGCAATTATTTATTAATGAGGTCAAATTTGTTCATTGTGTTGTACAGATCCTTTATAATCTTACTGATTTCTTGTCTGCTAGTTCTGTCAGCTATGAATTTCCAAATATTTAAAAGATTTTCTCTGAATTATCAAAAGGAAGAAGCGTATGGACCATGAGATTCAGAGATCATGTCACCGACAAGTAGTTCTCTGATGTCTCCTTTCAAGTCATTAATTTTGTTCAGAGAAAGTTTAGACTACTTTCTAAATGGTTGGGTGGGGGGAGTCTATAGATGTTTCTGCTGTAACCTCCCCCCCTCCACTTACAGAGGGTATTATGGATTGAATTGTGTTCTCCCAGAATATATGTTGATGTTCTAACCCCTGTACCTGTGAATATGGCCCTTTTTGGAAATAGTTTTCTTTGGTTGTGTTAATGAGGACATATGGGAGAGGGATGGGTCCTAAGTCTAATCCTTTCTGAGTGGTGTTTTATAAAAAAAGCAGAACGGACACTATGACACACAGTCAGGGGGAAGACAGACACCATGTGATGATGGAGAAAGATGCATCTACAAGCCCAAGAATGCTAAGGTTTGCTGGCAGCTACCAGATCGTGAAAGAGACAAAGAAGGACTACCTCCTAAATCCATACCCTGAATTCATACTTCTAGCCTCCTGAACTGTGAGAAAGTAAATTTATGTTCTTTAGAGCCTACCCCCCCAACCGACTTGCGGTATATTTTGCTATGGCAGCCCTAGCAAACTAAGACAGAGGGTGAAGAATTTATTCTAAGCCTATAGCTGCCTTTTCATCCTCTTTTACTCCTTTGGGGAATCTCTGAAATTAGACTTTAAGCTTAGATTCTTCCACAGCATTCTCAGATTGGGGGGACTGGATTTGGGAGTTGTTCCTTTCCTCCCTGAATCTGTCTTCTGGCAGCACTGGGATGTATGTAGGGTTTATCATATGATTTATCATATAACCAGAACAATTTTGAGAGTTAAAGAAAGTGCTACCAATCACTATTCCAGGACAATAGATGTAAACTTGGACTGTCCTAGGCTTAGCAGAGAATTCTGCCTCCTCAGACAAAAGATACATATCAAGAGCATAGCTTAAGTAACTATCTTCAGCTTCTCTGCCAAAATCTTAAAGGAGCTAGACAGTCTCAGTCAAAGCCATAATTTCTGACATGCCTGTTTGTGAGGGCAAGCCCCTTGGTGCACGTTTCCTCTTTTACCCCTCAGTCACCTCAGAGACTTCAAACCTACCATAACCAAAAACAGAGGTAGATTTGTTACTGAAACAACCGAGAGCCAACGCTGATAAATTTTGTAGGAGATACTTCTCAGATTTTAGAAAGATTTGAAAATTATAGTTGGTTGTTATCTACGAGGAGCCCTGGTGGTGCAGTGGTTAAGTGCTAAGGCAAGCTACTGACTGCTAACCAAAATGTCGGCAGTTCGAATTCAACAGTCGTTCCTTGGAAATCCTATGGGGCAATTCTACTCTTTCCTATAGGGTCGCTATGAGTCGGAATTGACTCGACGGCAATGGGTAATGGAAATGATTATCTACTATTCAGAACCATAGAATGTGGCGTTTTATTTTGATTACCCTTTTTATTGATGTCCTATTAATCCCCAGATAAGATTTTAAACTGGTTAATTCTAATCCTCCTTAAGGCTGGTTGGCTCTACTTTATAATCTCAGCGCTGCTGCTTTTCCCCATCCTGACTGTAGGACTAGACTCTAGTCCGTAGTTTCTCCAGTAGCTGTTCCTGGTTCCAAGTGCCCATATTCTCTGAAACCGTAACCATATAGCAGGGGTCATCTGCGGAAGAAACCCTAGAATTTTGTCTATACATTGTTACTGTTGGGGATAGGATTTGGCTGTTCCCTTTCCCAGTGGTCTTTGTTGCTTAGACTAAACCTCAGCTTGTTGGGTCACATCTACTTCAGCACCTGCATTAAGGCTTGAGTGCAGGTCTGTGTTACAGCCTTGTAGTTTATCACACATGAATTCTGTTTTTGGTACTTGACAAATTCAGAAGGACGTATCTAGTCGTAGCTTTAATTATTGTGTTCTGTACTCAAGCTTCCTGTTTCTGAGAATTCATGTCTTTCATCAGTTATTAAAAAATTTCAGTCATTATCTCTTTAAGTATTTCTTCTGTATCATTTTTCCTACTTTTAAAAAATACCGTGGCAGAGAACAAGGATTTATATACTTATCTTCAAGCTTTTCCTAAACTACTTGAGGAACATTTAAAGGATCCTGGTAAACTCATACCAGCCTGCATCCTTTTGAAACATGTATCAGTGACTAACTTCCTCTGTTTGTCCTCCATGGCAAGGAACTTATGCCATGTTACAGTAATCTCAACAAAATCTCTCTTACATTTGAGTGGCATTTTCAAGGACTAATACAGCTGGGTTCATTCAGACCTCACAAAATCATTCTCCTTATAATTTAGGAGCCACAGTGTTGATCCACTTGTTTTATGGATTCTAGATAACAGAGTTATTGGATAAAAACAATGATACAGTATCTTTAAAATAATTTAAGACATAAAAGAAGAAATCAAAAACACAAGAAAAGCACAAAGTATTACTTCTTATGAAGGTTAGGCAGATTCGAAAAAGAACCAACTAGAACTTCTAAAAACTAAAAGTAGAGTCATGGAAATTAAAACCTCAGTGGACATGGTAAACAGAGGATTAGAATTCGTGAACTGGAAGATATAGCTGAAGAAGCTACCAGAATACAGCAAGGTAGATAGCACCACAGAAAAAACAAAAAGAAGTTAAGAGATATGGAAAATAAAATGAAAGACCCAGTGTATACCTAAGAAGTATTCCAGAAGAAAAGAGCAGGAAGAATGAGGGGGCTTCAGTTTTTTCTAAAAGTCAAGTTTATTGAGGTATAATTAGTATACAATCAAATTCACCCTCATTAAGAGTACAGTTTGATGAGTTTTGACAAATGTATACATTCATGTAACCACTACTACAATCAAGATATAGAACATTTTCATCATCCCCCAAAGTTTCCTTGTGCCCCTTTGCAATCAATCCCCTCCTTCCATTCCCAGCCCCTGTTGTCGTTGTTATGTGCTGTGGAGTTGATTTGGACTATAGCAACCCTATAGAACAGAGTAGAACTACCCCATAGGGTTTCCAATGCTGTAACTCTTTACAGAAGCAGACTGCCACATCTTTCTTCAGTGGAGCAGCTGGTAGGTTTGAACAGCTGACCTTTTGATTAGCAGCCTAGTGCTTAACCATTTTGCCACCAGGGCTCCTTTCCCAGCCCCTAACAACCATTAATGTGATATTCGTACAGAAAGTTTTGCTTTTTTAGGCAATGAGATCACATAAATGGAATTGCACAGTATGTAGTATTTTATGCTTGACTTCTTTCATTTATCATAAATCTTTTGAGATTCATGCATGTATTTACATGTGTCAACAGTTTATTCCTTTTTACTGCTGAATAGCATTCTATTGTATGGATATATCACAATTTATATCCATTTACCTGTTGATGGATATTTGGTAGTAACCAATTTTTTGCTATTATGAATAAGACTGTGAATATTTCTCTACAAGTCTTTGTGTAGACTTATGTTTTTATTTCTCTTGAGTAAATACCTACAAGGGGAAAAATTGGGTCATAGGATAAGTGTCTGTTTGCCTTTATAAGAAATGTCTAAACTGTTTTCCAAAGTGGCTATGCAATTTTGCATTCCCACCAGCAATGCATGATATTTCTAGTTGCCACACATCCTTGGCAACACTTGGTATTGACAATATTTTTAATTTTAGTCATTTAAGTGAGTGTGTACTGGTATTTCTTGGTGGCTTTAATTTGAATTTCTATGAGGACCTTGAAGTGTCTAGTCAAATCTTTTGCCCATTTTGCAGTCGTTTCAACTACATCCACTTTATGTTTGGGTGGAATTCCAAGGGCTAATAAAGCTTATGCTGGTTCTATTTAGGTCCCACAAAACTGCTTTCCTAACAATTCAGTGACCACTTGGGGATGTCTGCTTGAGAGTAGGTGTTTCAAACATAAAGCTTCAAGGTGTAAATGTAAGCTAACAATTTCAGATAAAATTTTAAAACAATGTATAACCATTTTGAAAATTATGAAATTAAAACATAATGTTTAAAATTAATAATAATAACTTAAAGTTAATAATAACTTTCAGTACAGTGAAAGGGTTACATAGATATGTTATCCATTATATTTAAGATTGTGATATCTCAGCCCTAAAGTAATTGCTCACACTATTAAGGATTCCAAATATATTGGTAAGAAATTTCATTTGAACAAGCCATTTGGAAATAACAAAATGTTTTGAGGTCATAAAGAACTTATTTCATCTTATACGTCTTCATTTCAGAAACTTCTGTGAGGGCTATACTTTCATGATGGTAGTTCTTACTCTCTTCTCCTCAAACGTCTTCTCCAAACAAGTAGAAAAGAAACACAAATACAAACATCATTCTTAAATGAAGATAGAAAGCAACTGGGGGAAGAGTAACTAGCAGAACAACATAGATATTCAAAGATAAACAGCTGCAGAGGAGGATGCTGATGCATAGCAAATTGATTTGCTTCAGCAGAACCCCAGAAAGTCTCAGGAATTAGAGATATTAGATACTACAGAAGCCAGGGGCAAAATGGGAATAGAAACCTAGGTAATTTTTTGTTAGTTTGAAAAAGTGAGTTTAAATCGCTAAGTCCCCATCCTTTTCTTTTACAACCAGAAGACTATCTTATACCCTACAAGAGGGAAGAGATCTAATTTCTGGAAAGATAATATCAGAGTGTCTTTGGACTTGAAGACGTGAATGAGGCAAAGGAGAGATGCTAAACTTTAAGAATGAGCATCTAGTTCCTAAACAGTGAAACCAACATCCTCCTTTCTTCAATTGGCTCCCAAAAAGCCTCCCCTAGGGGAGAATTTTGAAGACACTTCTCTGGAAATGTGGAGCCCTGGTGGCACAGTGGCTAAGAGCTCAGCTGCTGACCAAAAGGTTGACAGTTCGAATCTGCCAGCCGCTTCTTGGAAACCCTATCGGACAGTTCTACTCTGTCCTAAACGGTTGCTATGAGTCAGAATCAACTCGCCAGCAGCAGGTTTGGTTTTGCTTGGTTTTCTCTGGAAATACTAATCTCTTTAGAGGAAATATCAACCAATAGTGAAATATAAAGCTCTCCAGTGAAAAAAGAGGGCTGACTACACATGATCACTTTATAGGGAGGTCTTTCCAGAAGTTATGCCTGCTCATGCACCCAGAACTTTTCATTAGATTTTTACTGCGTCTCTCTTACTTGTAAATGGAGAGGCAAGAATAATCAGACATTAAAAAACAAAGCCTCAACACGAAGGAGATAAAAACAAGCAAGCAACAGCAGCAACAAATAACAAAAAAGGAGCCAAGAGAAAAAGAGATAATGCAAGAAACAAAAGCATACTTCAAAGAAACTATAATAAATATTATCAAAGAGATTAACAGAAGATATCGTAACAATGAAACAAGAACAGGATGCTATATAATAGTGTCATCAGAGATCAAGAAAGAGCTTTTGAAAGATAAAAATATGACAGCCAAAACAAAGCATTTAGTGCGAGAGTTGGAAGATAAAGTTGAGTAAGTATCAGAAATAGAATAAAGAGAAAAAGAGAAGGAAAATAAGAGGGAAAAGATGAGAAAATTAGAGGATTAATTTATGAGATCCAACATCTGACTTATAGTAGTACCAGAAAATGATACCTCCAATTTAACTGGAGGGAGAATAAATAAATTAGCAAAGAAATAATGAGAGGAAAAAAAAATCCACAACTGAAGAGCACATCTCCAGATGTGAAATTTAAATGTCTCTCTGTCTTTACAAAGAATAAAAAGTGGCATACACAAGAAACATTATTATGAAGTTTCAGAGTATTAGTATACGTGATTGTCCTAAAAACTTAAAGACAGAGGAAACAGTTCACATGCAAAAGATCATGAATAAGAAAGCATCTAATTTCTTAACCTTAACATTTGGCAGCTAGAAGACAATGGAAAATGCCATTCAGAATGAAAATGTTTTTAACCTAGAATTTTATATTTGGTCAAAGTGAGAATAAAGATTTTTATTTGGACATTCAAAGTTTAAAAATTTGTACTAGAGGATGTGCTTGAGCAAAATAGGGAAATAAACCAAGAAAGAGGAAGATACGGGATCCAGAAAAAAGAGATCCAGTTCAGAGCAGCACAATGGGAAGTCCCAATGATAGCTGTGAAGCGGTCCTAGAGCAGTGTTCCTACTCTTAGAGCAATGACCCTAGAGAGAGTAGGAGGCTCTAGAAGGGAAGACATGGTAAAAAAGATAGAGATGATAGAAAAGAGAATGAACCTATGATAGGACAAAATTGTTCAAGAAATAAAAAGGAAATTGAGAACTTTAGGAAAAACTAAAAAGACGTCAAGAAAGGAGATCTAATCATAGTACAATACTGGGCTCTTCAGTACTAGGGTTGGTGTCAGTCAATGTGGTAATTCATGGTGTCCCCACCACCCATCCCCATGGGTGGAGAGGCCTGGCCCCGCGGTGGTACCCCCCTCCCTGCAGCTCCTCCTGTCTCTCATTGACTAAGGCAGAGGGCCTCCTCTCTGCCCAATGGCAGGTGCTGTGGCCCAGCTTCCACACCCTGACTGGCAGGTGATGGAGGGTGGGCAGGTGGGGGGTGGGTGTGGGGGTAATGGGTGTTGGGGGTGATGAGTTACTGTGCTAGGTGACAGATGACACTAATCCTAGTGACACCACTAGCAATGCCAGCCCATCACCACCACAGACTCTGGGGTCATTTTAGTGTCACCCCCTCTGACAGTGTGAGGGAGTACAGTATGCACCCCCCTGCCTGAACCCCTCTAGTGATGCCACTGTTAGTGTAGTTATAAAATATAAACACTTACTATTGAATTAACTAAACGTTTTAATACTAAGATGAAAAGAGGAAGGAATTAAAAAACAATAGAAGGAAGGGGGCTAAATTACAGTTTTGGGTTTGGTCTTTGGTTTTATACCATAAAATCAATAGATAAGATTCAAAACTGCTAAATCAACAAATATATCAGTAGGGTAATCATATATCCAGGAAAGTCTTGCTTTATATTTGTTGTCTTGACATGATTATGATTTCACTCCCAAAGTGTCCCCAAATGGATGATAAATTATATAATTGCTGTAAGAATATTTATTATAGCTGTGGAATAAACCCCAGAAGAAATGCTAAAGGAGTTAAAAGAGGTTTGCCTTTCAGAAGTAGGGATGAGGTGGGGATGGAAATAAGAAATAAAATGTTTCTTCAAATTCAAAAAACTTCATTTAATTGAAAGACGTCTTTATAGAAAATTTTGAGGATTGTTAATTGACTCACAACTACCCAGAGTTCTAAATGTGTCTTGTAGGAGATATAGGGGAATATAACTGCCAAGTTAAATGTTCCCTCAAGCATCCATGAAAGAAAGGCCCTGAGTAACCTAAGAAAATGAAAGTCAAAAGCTGAAAGATTATGAAGGAATGTGGGAAAATTTCAAAACTTTTGTTCTAGATCAGCTTTGTTTTAAGGTCGAAAATTAATTAATTGTTTTATTTTATGGGGCAGTGAATAAAAGGTTTAGAACTGCAAGAGCCAGACATCATCCCCTAGGACAATTTTTCTACAAAATACCTTTAATTTTTGCCTCTAGAAAAACATAAAAATAAAAAAAAAACACATTGCTGTCGAGTCGATTCCAACTCATAGTGACCTTACAGGACAGAGTAGAACCGCTCCATAGGATTTCCAAGGAGCAGCTGGTGGATTGAAACTGCTGACCTTTTGGTTAGCAGCCGAGCTCTTAACCACTGTGCCACCAGGGCTTCCTTTGACTCACAGTAATCTTAAATAATAATCTGATATTTCTTCATATTTTGCAGTTGAGGTTTCTTTCCTTGAATTGTGCAGTGATGCAAAAGGCCAACACCTATAATTATAGCAGTAAAGAGGTGGATAAGAGTCAATTTGATTTGTTAGTAAATGTCACCCTTAAGCGCTATGGGAAATAGCATGGAGGCTACACTAATTAAGAAAATTAAGAAAAACAACCACTAATGGACAAAATTAAAAAGAAGAAATAATTATTGAAATAGAAATAACTTCAAATAAATTATAAGATTTCTTCACATGTTTTCTATACAAATTAATCTGAAGACCTCAATGAAATGAATAATTTTGCAGGAAAACGTAATTTTCCGAAACTTACCCCAATAGAGATGAGGAAGCCTAAACAGTTGGATTTTGATGAAGGAAATAGAGAAAAATGTCAAAAATGTTCTCCAGAGGCTTCATGCCCAAGTGACTTCACAGTAGAATTAAGATATCTAAGACCAGACAAGCACAATGCAAACAGCTCTTAAACATGAAAAATTGCTCAATCTCACTCATAATACGAGAAATGCAAATTAAAACCACACAAACATACCATTTTTCATCTATCAGATTGGAAAAATTCAGAAGTTTGATAACTCATGCTGTTAGTCTCACTGTCAGAAAACATTGTCTGGAGTACGAAATGGTAGAACGCCAAACAGAGGAATTTGGCAACATCTAATAAAGTTACATATGCATTTACCTTTTGATCTAGAATTCCCACTTCTAGGAATCTATTGTAAAACATACACTTGACAAATATGAAATGTTATATGCATAAGATTATAAATTGTAATTTTTTTAATAGCACAATATGCAAATAATCCAAATGCAGTGGGGTGATCAAGTAAACTATGAAACCACCACATTTTTGGAATACTATGCAACCATAAAAAAGCATGAGGACTATTCCTATTGATGATATGGAATTCTTTCTAGGATATATTGTTTAGAAAATGGTGTATATAGTATTCTACACTTTGCATAAAAATAGAGAGGAGAAAGTACATGCACAAAAGAAATACTGAAAGGATAAATGATAAATTAATAAAAATGGTCACCTATGGGGGCAAGTGGGAGTGGAGTGGAGGGGACAAGGGTAAAGTGTAAGACTTCTCTGAGTGTACTTTTTATATATAGTTTTAAAAAATAATTTATTTTACATTTACTTTTCACTTATAGACTATCTTGTTATCTGACGTTTCACATTTACAACAATAGTAAAAACCTACTATCTGACTATTCTGTACATCAACAACATGTGTCTGGCAGTAACGAACGCCAAGGTGTGAGGTGAGAGTAACACTGGCTGTGATGGTTAAGGTTATGTGTCAGCTTGGCTGGGCCATGATAGTGGTTTGGCAGTTACGTAATGATGTAGTCATTCTCCATTTTGTGATCTGATGTGTTCGTCTTCCATTTCCACATAACACTGATTTTTGCATAATGACCTAGTCTTTGGAACCTAACCATGTTGATAAGTGATTAGTGGAGATATATATATATATATATATACACACGTATATATACATATATATATTTGTTGTTGACAATGTACACAGCAGAACATACATCGATTCAACAATTTCTACATGTACAATTCAGTGACAATTCAACAATTTCTACATGTACAATTCGGTGACTTTGATTATATCCAAGCTGTGCAACCATTCTCACCCAATGAATTATTCTTCCACCATTAACATGAACTCACAGCCTCTAAGTTTCTACTCTAACCTTTCAAGTTGCTGTTGTCAATTTGATTTCATATTATACATAGTTTTATGTTTAGAACTATGTGAATATTTTATACATTCAAAAAGTTCAAAAAATCCTAAAATTGAAAAGAAATGAACTTACCTGGAATCAAATTTGTGACAATCACATAGAGAAAATAGTTATTTCAAATGACTTTAGAACTCAGTCCTGTACGGTTCTGCAAATAAATCTTAAACTTCATTTGATGAATTTATTGTTGGTAGTATTTATAATATTGTCATTTTGAAACTATAACAGAAGAAAGCAAATAAGTAATTATGTTAATATTGTCAGAAACCAATATTTTCAGCATAAAAGATAAAATATAAAATTAAATAAAATATGTAATAACCTTATAATGTTAAATTTGAATTGGAAATACCAATATAAATTCATGATTTAAATAATTATATTTCATAGTTCTTGCCATTAAAAGGGACTTGAAGCAATGACATCCTACAGCAGAGAACTTCACTGTATAGGAAATACAGAGTAAAGTATCAGGATACAAGATAAACATACAAAAATCAGTTGGATTCCTCTACACCAACAAAGAGAACTTCAAAGAGGAAATCGCCAAATCAATACCACTTACAGTAGCCCCCAGGAAGATAAAATACTTAGGAATAAATCTAACCAGAGACATAAAAAACCCATAGAAAGGAATCTAGAAAACACTACTGCAAGAAACTAAAAGAGATCTATATGAGTGGAACACCATACAGTGCTCATGGATAGTAAGACCCAACATTGTGAAAATGTCAATTCTACCCAAAGCGATCTACAGATACAATGCAACCCTGATCCAAATTCAAATGACTTTTTTTTAATGAGATGGAGAAACAAATCACTAACTTCATATGAAACGGGAAGAGGCCCCAGATAAGTAAAGCAAACCGTAAGAAGAAGAACAAAGCGGGAGGCCTCACACTACCTGATTTTAGAACGTATTATACCACTACGGTAGTCAAAACAGCCTAGTACTGGTATAACAACAGATACATAGACCAATGGAACAGAGTTGAGAATCCAGATGTAAATTCATCCAACTATGAGCAGCTGATATTTGACAAAGGTCCAAAGTCCATTAGGTGGAGAAAAGATAGTCTCTTTAACAAATGATGCTAGCATAACTGGATATTCATCTGCAAAAAAATGAAACAAGACCCATACCTCACACCATGCACAAAAACTAACTCAAAGTGGATCAAAGTCCTAAACAGAAAATCGAAAACAATAAAGATCATGGAAGAAAAAACAGGGAGAGAGGAGACAGAAGAAGAGAAGGGAGACCCTTCTCCATTACTGAAGTTCCATAGGTGAAAGGGCTATTTTGATCTCGCACAGTAAGTTAGACACTTGCACTTAAATTTCGCATATCCAGCGCTTCTTCTCCCTGGCCCCGGAGGTTCAGGCAGACTCTCCCCGCAGGCTGAGCACCACTGTTTTCCTCAGCCCACGTGCACCAAAGGATCTAGCCTGCAGCGTGCCAGCTAAGTCAGGTCTGGCACCTCTTCACTGCTTCTGAACTGTCTCTCCCTCCCACTGCCATTCAGTCTGCCTCCTCAACTTTGTCTTTGATGTTCAGGGCTCCTAGATTGTCATATATAAACGATTCACTTGTTTTTTTGAGTCTTTCTTGTGAGAGGGACCACAGGAAGCATCTGACTATTCTGCTTTCTTGTCCCTACCTCTCATTGTAGTATTGATTTGCATTTCTCTAATGTCTAGTGATCATGAGCATTTCCTCATGTGTCTGTTAGCCACCTGAATGTCTTCTTTAGTGAAGTGTCTGTTCATATCCTTTGCCCATTTTTTAACTGGTTTGTTTATCTTTTTGTTGTAGAGATATTGTATTTTCCTATAGATCTTAGAAGTTAGAAGTTTGTTGGATTTGTGATAGCCAAAATACATGACATAAATGGAATACAAACCATAACTAACAATGAACAAACACAGGAAGAGAAACTAGATAACTAGGAGCTCCTAAAAACCAAACACTTATGCTCATCAAAAGACTTCACCAAAAGAGTAAAAAGAGAACATACAGACTGGGAAAAAAATTTTGGCTACAACATATCCAATCAGGGTGTGATCTCTAAAATCTACAAGATACTGCAAAACCTCAACAACAACAACAAGAAATAACCCAATTAAAAAATGGGCAAAAGACTGAACAGACATTTCACCAAAGGTGACATTCAGGTGGCTAACAGATACATGAGGAAATGCTCACGATCATTAGCCACTAGAGAAACAGAGATCAAAACTACAATGATATAACATCTCACCCCATTGAGGCTGGCAGTAATCCAAAAAACACAAAATAATAAATGTCAGAGAGGTTGTGGAGAGACTGGAACAATTATACACTGCTGATGGGAATGCAAAATTGTACAACCACTTTGAAATTTATTTGACGTGTCCTTAAAAAGCTAAAAATAGAAGTACCATACAATCCAGCAATCCTATTCCTTGGAATATATCTTCAGAGAAATAAGAGCTGTCACACAAATAGATATATGCACAACTATGTTCATTGCAGCACTGTTCACAATAGCAAAAAGATGGAAATAAACTAGGTGCCCATCAACAGACGAATGGAGAAATAAATTATGGTATATTCACACAATGGAATACTATGCAACCATAAAGAACAATGAATCCTTGAAACATAACATGGAGGAAGCTGGAAGGCATTATGCTGAGTGAATTTAGTCAGTCGCAAAAGAACAAATATTGTATAAGACTACTATTATAAGAACTCAAGAAAAGGTTTAAACACAGAAGAAAACATTCTTTGATGGTTATGAGGGTGGGGAGGGAAGGTGAGGGTTATTCACTAACTAGATAGTAGATAAGAATTATCTTAGGTGAAGGGAAGGACAACAGACACTACAGGGGAAGTCAGCACAACTTGACTAAACCAAAAGCTAAGAAGTTTCCTGAACAGAACCAAACACTTCGAGGAACGGAGTAGCTGGGGCTTGGGTCTGGGATCCATGGTTTTGGGGGACATCTAGGTCAATTGGCATCACAAACCTTATTAAGAAAATGTTCTGCATCCCACTTTGAGGAATGGCATCTGAGGTCTTAAAAGCTTGCAAGAGGCCACCTAAAATGCATCAATTGGTCCCAACCCACTTGGAGCAAAGAAAGAACACCATCAAAGACAAAGGCAAATATTAGTCCAAGAGACAGAAGGGCCACATAAACCAGAGACTCCACCAGCTTGAGACCAGAAGAATTAGATGGTGCGCTGCTACGACCAATGACTGCCCTGACGGGAAACACAACAGAGAGTCCCTGATGGAGCAGGAAAAAATGTGGAGCAGAACTCAAATTCACATAATACCAGACTTAATGGTCTGACTGAGACTGGAGGAAACCTCGAAGCCATGGCCCCCAGATGCTCTGTTAACCCAGAACTAAACCATTCCTGAAGCCCACTCTTCAGACTGGACTATAAAACATAAAATAATACTTTTGAAGAGAGTGCTTCTTAGTTCAAACAGATACCTGAGACCAAATGAACGGCTCCTGTGAGGCAGAATGAGAAGGCAGGAAGGAATAGTAGCTGAATGGATGGACATGGGAAACCTGGGGTGGAGAGGGGAAGTGTACTGTCACGTTACAGGGATTGCAACTAGTATCACATAACAATATGTGTATAGATTTTTGTATGAGAAACTAATTTGAGTGGTAAACTTTCACCTAAAGCACAATTAAAAAAAAAATAACTGTGCAAAATGAAAACAGAACGTAAAGATTTGGAAAATTCTGTTGTACAAACTAAGGATGTGTTTCCTAGAATGTTCATCAAGGATGTAGATACACAATCTTTTGTTAAAGAGATTAAGCTTGTGACTGATGGATCTAACCAACTACCGCAGCAGAAAACCTATCAGCTTAGACTGAAGGGGACAGAGAAAGGAAGGAAAGAACACTGTCTGCCTCTTGTAATTCTACCAGCAGGAAACAGGCTAAAGGAGCTACATCTGTTGTCCTCCAAGAAAAGAAAAGGACCATCCCTGAAGCAGCTCGAAGATCAGCAGAACCGTTGGAAGGAGGAAGGAAAGCAGGGCCTTCTCAGTTTCAATGGGTGGGGCCAGGGTCTCCCGGATCTCAAAGATGGGACCACAGCCTCCTAGGTTTCAAAGAGTCAGATGTTTGTCAACTTGGTTCTGGAGTGTGAGGCTACCACTCATGAATGCCAGGGAGATGGAACTTATGCACAAAGCTGAGGGGCCAGGTCTGCCATGCCCAAGAACAGAAGAATGGGGCCTGTTGGAGCCGAGGGGGTGGGGTTGCCCTTAGATCGATTAGGAGAATGGGGCCACTCAAAGCTGAGGGAGCAGAGTTGCTGTCTCAGTGGGCCTGGAAGGCAGAGCTGAAACTCAGGGTGGAGGGGCCTCCATCCAGAATCCAGAGGGTGTGACCAGCACCCAGAGTCTGGAGGACTGGTCATGCCCAGATTGTCTCAGAAAAGAGAGGATTATTTTAACGCCTTGAGAGCTAATGTAAATTGTTCTGCTTAATTTGGATGTGCTTGGTGCCTGTTATCTTCTTTCCCTCCAGTTTCTCCCATTTGTAATGGAAATGTTTACCCTGTTCCTGTTCCACCATTGTACTTTGGAAGCAGATAACTTGTATTCTAGATTTCACCAGTTCACGGATGAAGAGGAATTTTGCCCCAGGATCAAATATGCCTAAAGTCAACCATATTTGATTTAGATGATTCAGAAGATGAAATTTTGGACTTCAATTTGATTTCAGACTGTTAGAATGATGTGATGGAGTGAATGTGTTTTGCATGTGGCAAGGACATGGATTTTTGGTGGTCAAAGGTGGAATGTTGTGGATTGAACTGTGTCCTCAAAAAATAAATAAATAAAATAAATCGTAACCTCTATGCCAGTGGTTATAATCTCATTTGGGAATCGGTTGTCTTTGTTATGTTTATGAGACAGGATTAGTGTAGGCTGTGTCTTGAGCCATCTCTTTAGAGATATAAAAGAGATTAAACAAATAAGCTAGGAAGTGGAGATGGGGAAAGAGAGATGCCAGGCCACATGAAGATTGCCCAGGAGCAGAATCTCAGAAGAGACAAGGAACTTCCTTCAGAGCCAACAGAGACAATACCTTCCTCTAGAGCCAGCACACTGAATTCAGACTTCTGGCCTCCTAAACAGTGAGAAAATAAATTTCTGTTTGTTATAGCCATGCAGTTGTGGTATTTCTGTTATAGCAGCACTAGATAACTAAGATAGTATCCAAAACATTGATGATTTCCAAAAATAACTTCTATTTCTATCCCCTGTTGTTGCTCTTCTAAACCTTCACCACCTTGACTTCCTCTCTCTCAAGATTATTTGTCTTTTATTTCACAAGGAAAACTAACTGATACTACTCAGGTTTAACTTCCTCAACTTACCACTTTTGTACTTATAAAAATCTATATGTGCATCTAACTTCAACTTCCTTCTTCAGCCTCAGAAGATGGGTGGACCTTTTTCTGTTAAAGGCTTGTCCCCCCAACCAGTGTTCTTGCTTCAAGTTCCTCCAGTCCTGTCTTGGACCTTGCATATTAGTTTCCTCTATCTCTGTGTCTTCAACTTATTTCAGCCTACTACATTCTTCCCTAGTATGGGTGTTGGGGAGTGAAGTGAGAAAATATAGAATAGGCCATGCTTCTTATTTGCTTCCTTTATTTCCATAATATGAAGGGGACTTCTGTTCACTCTCAGGAAGGAACAAGCATTTATTTGAAGCAATACTCCTGATCCTTCACACCACTTCCCTTCTATTTGATTTTCATAACTAGTTATCAGTTTTGTTCAGAACTTGGAGAAGAAGAAAGGGATGACTAATTAATACCTGAAAATTTCCAAAACATGGTACTGGAATCCTTGAGACTAGATTCTCATTTGGAGATAAAATTACCATGAGGCAAGAGTGAGCTTTTGGGTGTGACCAGAGTAGAGGGTTTAAAATGTCTTTGACTGGTGTGGGCTGCTGTGCATTGTTGAACAGGTATTGCAGGTGTACCTGAGATAGGTGTTAGAGTATTTTAATTCTAGTAAAGACTCACTTCAAAATAGGTGGTGCTTCAGTGTAAAGGATTTTTAGGCATGAATGGATGCAATAATTTTCTATCAATTTGTTTTTAACATTTATTATGTTTTTCATTGAAGATTGTTGTATGTCACTACTTCAGAAAAATTGATGACAAAAGGAATGTTCTGGTGCTTTGATGCACTGCATGTTATTCAAATTACATGAAAATCCATGTAGCAAACACTTTTGGTGCTCCTCTTATATCCCTCAGCACTAACCTGTGTACTCACCTGATGGCTTCCTACTATGACACCTGAGATTCCTTGCCTGAGGGCATTCTGTGGCTGCAGGAAATTTCTCAGCTTGCATGTGGACAGGCTAAAAGAACAAGTGAGTTAATGCCTCTAATTTCCTTGCCCTTTGGATGGGACAACTCTGAGACATGCTCTGTGCAGTCTCCTACAAGCTCCCAGAGGTGTTGAACCCCAGTTGCCTAGAGCAGTAGGCTGCTCATTCATGCACCTTGTACTGTCTTCCTTTCCTTCCCTGTCCCAGTTCTCCATTCCTCTATCATTGCTTCCTAGACTCACCTCCCAAATAAACTATGTGTTTCACATCATCTCAGGGGCTGCTTCTGAGACAACTCAACCTCAGACAATTCAAAAGATGAAGAAAAACAAAATTTTAAGGAACACATCTCAGATAACAAACTGATTTTCATTGACGTTTCACTAAAGTTGCAATCTTTGGAAGAACTTGGCTGGAATGATTCCTTAGGGGAGATGAAAGTTACCATAATGGAAACTTCCCCTAGGAGGTAAAGTTCACAGGCCTACAGAATTCCAAAGCTGCATTTCTAGCAACATTCTGTTCATGACGATAGATTTTTTTCCACAGATTTCAATTCTTTCTGAGCCCTTATAAGAATTGCCCTTGATGTAATAATTCTACAAAAAGTCTCATAAAGGCAATCTAGGCTCTTACTTTCAAGTGCCTCAAAATCCCTCCAGTATCTACTTATTACCCAATTCCAAAACCACTTCCACTTTTCAAGTATTTCTTACAGCAGCACCCCCACTCTCTGGCATCAAATTCTGTCTTGGTTTTCTATGTAATAGAAATACCACAGTGAGTGGCTTTAAAGAGCAGAAATTTATTTTCTCACAGTTCTGGAGGCTAAAATCTGAATTCATGGAGTGACTCTAGGGGGAGGTCCTTCCTTGTTGATAGCCCTGGGAATTCCTTGGAGTTCCTTGGAGTTCCTTGGTGCCCTATGGCATTTCTTGGCATTTGTCTTCCGCCTTTGTCTGTCTCTGTCTATTCTTCTTTGTGTGTGTGTGTGCAGGGGTGGGGGTAAATATATATATAATGCATATATTCTGTTCTTTTTATAACTCAGAAGTGATTAGGTTTAGAACCTACCCTACTCTGGCATGACTTCACTAACGTAACAAAAGAAAAACTGTATTTCCAAACACTGTCATATTTATAGGTACTTGGGTTAGGATTTTAACACATATTTTGGGAAACACGGTTCAATCCATAACACATGGTCACTACTCCTCTCAGGTAGTGCAGGAGAACAGTGGTTGAGGGAGATAGTCCAAGAGTATAGATCCTGCAGCAGTAAGATTGATTGACCAGAGTTCACTCTGGTACCAGAGAAATGGATCATCAAACCAGTATACCTTACTACTTTTGTCCAGAAAACTAAGGTACATGCACTAAATTGCTGACTACTGACTGTTGTTCCCTCAATTCCATTATTCTAAATGGACAGTGTTCTAGTCACTGTAGATATACAGCAAATTACCCCAAAATATAGGGCTGTAAAATAATTATTTACTGTGTTCAGAAAATCTATGGGCCAGGAATTTGGGCAGGGCTCAGTGAGGATGGCTTGTCTTTATTTCAGAATGTTTAGAACCTCAGCTGGAATGCTCAAAGATTGAGGGCTGAAATCATCTGAAGGTTAGTTCACTCACGTGTATGGCCGTTGATGCAGGACAGACTCAAACAACTAGAGGCTGGAACAGTTGGAGCTCCTGAGGTATCTCTATGTGGCCTCTCAATGTGGTCTCCGGAGCATGGTGGCTTCAGTAGCCAGACTTCTTGTTAGCTCAGGGCTAACAAGGCACATGTTGCAAGAGAGAAAGAAAGTCAGGGGGAAGTTGTATTACTTTTATATGACCTAGTTGTGAAAGTCGTACAGTGTTACTTTCACTGAACTTTGTTGCTCTAGGCAGTTACAAAAGTCTTCCCAGTTTTAAAGGGAGGGAACATAGATGCCACCTCTCAATGGAGGAAAGTCAACATTACACTGTGGGAAGAGTACGTGGGATGGGATATATATTGGTGCAGTTGTCTTTGGAAAATACAGTCTGCCACAAGGAGTGATACTGTGTTTATTCTGTTTTCCCTCTATCATCATAGGTTGGGTGTGTTAGGGATGATCATTTAACATGAGTAACCACATCATTGGGAAAATATAGCACCTAGATTTTGGACTTGGAGCCAAAAACAGTAACATGTTATGAGTCCAGGATGCTCATTTTGGGGATGGGGAAAGAGTTGTTTTGGTACTATGCAAAACAGTTTCCATTACGTTAAACAGGAGTATTTTTGGAATTTATTGAATCCATCCATTCAACAAATATTTATCAAGCCTCTCATATGTGCAGTCACTGTTTTAGATACTGGAATACAGCAGTGAACAAAACAGGCAAAAGTCTTCTCTTCATGGAGCTTATATTTTTCAGTGGAGTAGACAATAAGCTAAATAAATAAGTAAAACATGGCATGTTTAGAAGGTGATAAATGCTATTGAGAATAAAGAAATAGGGAAAGGAATAGAGCACAGAAAATGTTGGGGGTGTTATAGATTGAATTGTGTCTCCCCAAAGTGTGTTGAATTCCTGACGCTTGTACCTGTGAGTGTGATCCTGTTTGGAAATAGCATTTTTATTTCATTATGTTAACGAGGTCATATCAGTGCAGGGTGGATACTAAACCTAAACACTTCTGAGTTATACAAAGATGAGAATAGACACAAAGACACACACACGGGGGAGGACAGACACCATGTGAGATCTTCACAAGCCAAGGAATGTCAAGGAACCAAGAAACACCCAGGGCTACCGACAGGAATCAACATAGCCAAGACCCTAAATTAGACTATTAGCCACCACAACTGTGAGAAAATAAATTTCTGTTCCTTAAAGCCCCCCACTTGTGGCATTTGTGTTTCAGCTGCACCAGATAACTAAGACAGTTGCACTGTCTAATAAGGTGATCCAGGAAGGGCTACTAAGAAGACGACATTTGAATAAAGACCTGAAGGGATGAGGGACGATCAGTCCAGGCAAAGGGAATAGTGTATGCAAAAGCCCCGATGGATGGATAACCGTACTTGGAATAAGAGTGTATGTTTGTGTGTGTGCATCACATGTTGGGCGGCCAAGGTGTAGACTGCAGGGAATATTGCTTATATAAGCTTGCTACACTTCTCTTCCCCTATGTAACAGAAAACATTTATTATCATTTGAGATGGGGATGTGACTTAGACTAGGCCAATTATGATACACCAAATCTACAGCACTATGAGTGGTCCAGGTAAATGCACATGAACCAAGTTAGGCCTTGAGAGTTTTCCCACTGGGAATGTACATAAGTATGTTTGCATGTGTATGGAGACAATTCAAAAATAAAACAAATAGAAGAATATAAAGACCAACATCAAATTTTTGTCATTCAGAATATCAACTATAATTTCTTCTTAATCTTTTTTTAATTTAGGGAGAAAAAAAATCAAAGAGACTCTCCTTAATCCATCACCCCCAGCCTCATTATCTTTCCTTGACTCCCCAGGCTATCATGAATTGTGTGTCCCTTGAGTCTCCTTTATATAGTTTTAAATACATATAAATCTGTTCAGAACCAATAAGTGCTTTTTGTTTAATACACATGTGTTTGTTCCTTTGCATTTTACATAAATGGTAGCACAATATACATAATATTCTACATCATAATCTTTTCATTCAGCTTTATACGTTTGAAATCTATTTGTGTTTATTTATATAGATATGCTTTGTTTCTGTGGTAAAGTATTTCATTTCAAGAGTATAGTATGTCATTTGCTTCTGTTAATGGATGTTTAGGTTTTTCCTTTTTTTTTTTTTAACTTTCCTAACACTCAAGGCTGAACTGAACATCCTTACACAGGACTCTTTATCCATACTTCTGACTGTTTCGCTATCGAATATACTCAGAATTTAAATTGCTGGGTCAATGAGGATGTATGTTCTCAATTTTACTGGATTTACCAACGTGCTTTCAAAAGTGGCTCTATCAGTTTATATTCCCTTCAGCATTGTTTCAGAGTTCCATATTCCTCACATTCTTGTCACATGGGATTATCAGAAACTAATCTGTTCCAGGCAGATGAGTAAAAATGGGTACTTTATTGTTGTTTATTTCACATTTACTTGGAAGTAAGATTTATACATTTAAAATATCCCAATTTAGTCATAGGTATTTAATGAAAAAAAATTGATACAAATACATTAAGAATTCAGAGTGTAGGATGAATAAGATAATGAAGACTAAATTCCAAATTTCTTTCATTTTAAATGTATATCTGCTTCGTCTCTTATAAACACAATTCCTCATCTATTTTGTGATAATTAACCTATAGACAATAAGATTGTTATAATTAATACCACCAGTATATAGGTTGTATATATTTTCATGCTATGTTTTAGAAAAAATATCTACAACTCTAAGCCTAAACTTCCTTTTTGCTGGTTGTACAAATAGGGGAAAATAGTATTTTACAGAAGATTCCCTTTAAAATGTCTTCCACACCAGTAAAGCTAGATATCTTCTCTTTGGTTTATTGGACATAGATTTCCTCTTTTGTGAATTGCCTGTTGATACTGTTTCACAGTTTTTAAAAAATTAAGTTAACTAGAAGTTTGCTTTCTTCAGAAAAATATTTTTAATATATTTATTAACTACTATTTTTCCTGCTTTCAAATACATTCATTTCTGCTTTTATAGTTATTAATTCCTTTCTTTGGCTTTATCCCAAATTATTTTTGTATTTTTACCTTTTGAGTTGGATTCAGTTGAGCAAATAAAGATGAATGATTTGAACACAAACAGGGCCTTCTAGTACTGTTTATTAGTAGAAACTCTTAGAGACAGGAGCAGTAATGAGGATATATAGGTACAGCCCTGGTGGCACAGTGGTTAAGAACTTGGTTTCTAACCAAAATGTCAGCGGTTTGAACCCACCAGCTGCTCCTTGGGAGAAAGATGTGGCGATATGCTTCTGTAAATATTACAGCCTTGGAAAGTCTATGGGGCAGTTCTACTCTGTTCTGTAGGGTTGCTATGAGTCAGAATCGACTCAACATCATTGGGTATACTCTGGGGCAGGGCACAAGGATCTAGCAGGACTGCATGTCAGATTCTGGGAGAGAGACCCCAAGATGAGGGAATATCAACCCGTTGTCTTGTGATCAAGAGCTGGGATCAAGACATAGTATGAGGTTACAGAACCATGGCTTCCAGAAGCATATTCTACCACTTCATCTATCATTAATGGATCGGGAGAGGATCAGTCCTTCCCTGCCGTGATTTGGGGACTAGGGTTAAACAGAACACCCACCACATTAACATTCTACCCGGACTGATTGCCTTAAGCACTAATCTGTAGCAGTTTTCCACAGAGCTCTGCAAGAAGTCAGCTCCTTCTCTGGGAGGCCAGCTGTAGGGGATCAGTCAAGTTATCCCTTATTTCTTATTTATTTTAACATTTTTTCTTAGTTATTTAAGGCTCTGTTGTTTTTTTAATCATCTGATCAATACTTTATCTGAGTCCTATAAATTCTGGTATGTAGTGCTTTCATTATGTTTAATTGTAGATAGTTTGCAATTTCAGTTTGGATTTCCTGTTTGAATTAATATTTAAGAGTTTTGGGACTTTTTCTTTGTTTTTATTATTGATTTCTAGTTTTATTACACTGTATTCAAATTATTTTGACTGTACTGTCTGTCAGTTTTGGAATTTATTGAAGATTTTTTTAATGATCTAATATGTGATCAAGTTTTGTGGTGTAGTAATTGATTAGGCATTCCATGAGTGCTTAAAAAAGGTGAATTCTTTATTTTTAGGGGTTCAGAGTTCAATATACACATATCAGTTATTCATTTGAGTGGGCTGAGAGAGGTATGTTTCTATCTATTTCTTTTTGTCTTGAATATTCATTACTATTTGTAGGCTTTATACTTGAAAGACTGTTTAGCTGGTTATAAAACTGCATGGCTTATATCTTCTTTCCTTAGATATTGTGTAGATGTTGCTTCACTGACACTTAGCATTAAATATTTCTATAGAGGATCTGAAGTCTTGCTAATTTTTCCCCTTAGCAACCACTTGATCTTTTTGCCTGAGTACCCATAGCAATCTTCATTTATTTTTAAAGTCCAATAACTTTTCTAGCATACTTCTTGTTGTTCAGTGTTCCAGATAACATTTGTCTCACACATGGTGTGTCCTTCAAATATAGATGTCATTTTATTTAAGGGATTTTTTTCTAGAATTATATTTAGAAATAGTTATTCTATTCAATTGTTTTAAGTTTCGTCTTCAGGGACTCCAATTATGCATATGTTGGATCACCTTTGTCTGTCTTCTATAGTTACCATATTCTCTCAAATTCTTTTTACTTTTGTTTTTGAGTTTTTATGTTGTGGTATTCCTTCTTAGAGGCAATTGATTAATTAAATTTTTACAAGTTCATGGCAAAATATTTGGTTTCAGTTATTATCTACTTGGCAACATTTTTCTGATGCATATTTATAATTTATAGGTAATATTTGCCACTTTTTCCTTTTTCTTATAGTATCTTTTTATTATTTATCCTTTTTAAATTATTCATTACTGAAGGTTATGGATTTTCCTGGATTATATATTTTCAAGGGACTCCATGAAGGCAGAGAGTCTAGGATAGCCTTCCAGGATTTGTAGTCCTAATACATCCTCCTTTTCTGTGAACATAATAACAAATTGTTTCCTAAAATATGGTTTGTCGGTGTGATATTTTGGGTATCTTTACCTTCTTTGAACTAAATTCAGTCCAGGATGCTTTTTCCACCATTCCTTCTTATCCCAGTTCCTGCTGCCATTTTTGTAAGCAACAGATACAGCTTTCACACCTCAGGAAGAGACCCTCACTTGAAAGTAATCCATTCCTGCTAGTGTTTTCTGAGATATGCCACTGCTAGGCTCATGATTTATTCTCTACACTTCCTCTTATGTCTTTTCTGCCCAATCTCAACCCTGCTTATCCCAATTTCTAACAACAGTTTTGCAAACATTTTTGCACCTTAGATTGAGTCCCTTATCTTCAGAATTTGCTGGCACAACATGAAATGTGCTGTTGCTGAATGCTGTCTTCATTTTCTGTACTTCTTTCTCTCTTTTTTCTTTAGTTTTTGCCTGATCTCAACTACTTTTGCAACACTTACACATATTCTAGAGTTTGAAAATATTATCTTTCTGCTAGTTTTTCAAAAAATAGAGTTTGAAGAATATTTTTTCATTCTAATTATTCTCATGTCTCCTTTTAGGAGGACAAAGGATATGACTTTTGACTTATGCAGCTATGCTCATGCCAGAAATCTTGGTGGCTGTATCATTCAGGTTTCATCAAGAGATAGAAATTATCAATTTTTTTTATCAGAACTAATCTAATACAAAGAAGTGAAAAGAGACACTGAGGTATCCAGAGGTTGCAATGGCATGAAGCAGCTGTCAGCCCTACTGCTGGGGGTATGAAGGGAAAGGGTTGAGATTAATAAAACTTTGAGGCTTCGAAGCAGGATTCTTGCAGATCTAGGATTCAGATTCTGAGATAGGGAACATTGGTCAACTGGTACTTGTATCTCAGATCTGGAGGACAAGCCCACAAATCTGAGGTCTAGACTTCTGAAGGGGAGCAGACTGCTTTATTGGTGCTGGTGCCTCGGGATCTCGGAAGTGAGACCCTTTGGAGTTGACACCCGGATCTCTTAGTAAGAGATGTTGGCTGGCTGGTACTGGTAGCTCTAAGGAAGCTCAATGAGGTTAATTTTGGTAGTAAGAAAAAAGTAAACTGGAATCAACCACTTTACTGGAATCAACTTGTGTTTGCAGAATAAAGAGCTATTGTTTTAGTGACACTTAATAGGAACAGGAAGCAAACCTTCCTCAGGTTTCCAGTTTCATTCTAGTGCCCCTTATTGGCAGAGACTAACAGGGAGCCAACATCACAAAGCAAACTATCAAAGACTGGGTTTGAGGCTGAGAGACAAAAGTACAATTATCAGTAGACTTGTCTCTTTTAACGTGAGACTTATGATTTTCTTTAACTCTAAGAAAAACCTACATTATTGTTTCTTCAGCTATAGCCCTGTCTTCATTCTCTACTTTCTTCTTTAGATCAAGATTGACACTTCTGGATGTATTCTCCAGGTCTTTATCCTTTTATGCTGCGTTCTTCTGTAGCTTTATCTTCTAATCTACTAATTTGCATTTCAACAGTAGCCCATCAGATACTTGATAATTTAATTTTTAAAAATTCAATAATTACTTTTTTCATCTCTAAGATCTACAATTGGTTCTTTTTCATATCCAACTGTTCTTGTTTCATAGATGCAATAGTCCCCTCTAATTTTTATGATATGTTCATTTTAGGGTACTCTTCTAGTTGTTTGATTAGATCTTTTCCTCAAGGGTAAGTTTCATTTGTTGCTTCTCTTTCATGTCTCATTCTTTTAAAATGTAGCTATTATTGGCTATTGGGTAATTTTTGTAGATTAGATTTTCTGTTAGATATTCACTTATGTTTGGGCAGCCCATTAAATAAGAGAGGGTGAAGCCGTTTTAAGCTTTGTGCTTTATATTGTTTTCACTGAGGACATAACCTTAAGCATGATGCATCATCAATTTGTTCTCTGAACTAAACTATGTCCCATTTATCCCTTAAATTATCCATCAGTCAGTGTCCTATCTCTGTCCTAGGCACTGCTCATACTTGGAGACAAACCCTCTGTTGCAGGCACCTGCCCTGCAGAAGGCAGGTGGGGACGTATAGGTAGTCAACCAGCTTGGTGGCTCCCCCTGAGGTATACCCACTAATCTTGTTATACCTTGGCCCTTTCTTGCTCCAAGCTTCTGTACCTCCAGATGTAGAACTCCCATAATGTAGCTCGCATGCTTTATAGTAGTGCCTTTCTCTGAGCTCTGACCTTGTCATGATCTCTGGTTTTCTCTCTTCAACTCAATCCTTTCTCCTCGCAGTGTCTTGAAGATTCCTCACAATTTCTGGTCTTCTGAGAATTCCATCTTTCTTTTGAGTGGGGCTCTGTATTTATTTAATTGGAATAATTTTCCTTTAAGTTATATGTAACCAAAAAAGACAAAACAAACCCATTGCCATCGAGTCGATTCCAACTCATAGCGACTCTATAGGACAGAGTATAGAACTGCCCCATAGAGTTTCCAAGGAGCGCCTGGTGAATTCGAACTGCCAAACTTTTGGTTAGCAGCTGGCTCTTAAACCACTACACCACCAGGGTATGTTGGTGAGAAAGAGAGTATAGCATGTACTTAGTTTAGAATATTGAAAATAGAAACTTTCCCTGAAATTTTATATACTGGAGTAAGGAGAGTGATGCTTTTCAGCTCATGGAACTAATGATATTTTTGACTAAGTTTTATATAGAAAAAATATGTGTCTATAAGGGAAAAGAATGAAGCTAAACAGAGGAAAGAGATAGAAGGCCCTGATAGCATAGACATAGAGCAGTTCTGGAGGCTTAAGGAGCTGCTCTGGTCTTTATCATCTTTTTTTTCACGTTAGTGACCCACCACAGGACCTTCCCAGTTCACATCCCCCTTTTTTATTTGCGTGAGCTGCCATATATACCCTAATATAAGGCACGTTTGTTTTCCCTTTAGTTATACCTCAGGGGGAAAGAAAAGAGTTTATCATTTTTAGGGCACCTTCTCATCTGCTTCATTTTGAGTAACAAAGTATTATTTGAGGAACACATGAGCCTGAAATAATCTCAATCCAATACTAGTTTTGATACTTACAGAGTATATGTGATTAGAAATGATAAAATAACAACAACACAAGGACAAAGAAATTTAACATGGTTTTGGATATCATAACAATACAGTGAGAAGCTTAATTATAGACATCAGAAATATACACCTGTAGGGTGAATAAGAAGAGCCCTGGTTAAGTGCTTGGCTGCTAACCAAAAGATCAGTGGTTCAAACCCAGCAGCCACTCTACAGGAGAAAACACCTGGTGATTGGCTCCCATAAAGATTGCAGCCTAGGAAATCCCATGAGGCAGTTCTACTCTGTCATATAGGGATGCTATGAGTCAGAATTGACTCAATGGCACACAACAATAACAGGGGTGAATGAGGGGTCAGTAGTAGTTCAGTGGTAGAATTCTAGCCTTCCATGCTTAGACCTAGGTTCTATTCCCAGCCAACATACCTTACGTGCAGTCACCATGTGTCTGTCAATAGAGGCTTTTGTGTTGCTATGATGTTGAACAGGTTTCAGCAGAGCTTCCAGACTAAGGCAGACTAGGAAGAAAGACTTGGCCATCTACTTCAGAAAAATCAGCCAATGAAAACCTTATGGATCACAATGGTTGTATTCCAATATGCATGGGGTCATCATGAGCTAGGGGCTGAGAGCAACAGGGAGCTGGCAGCTAACAACAACAACAGGATGAATGAAAAAAAAGTTCTACATTATGTGAATCTACTTCTGACTTAGGAAAAAACTTCCAGGGACCAAACCTGTTGCTGTTGAGTTGATTCTGACTCATAGCAACCCTAGAGGACACAGTAGAACTGCCCCCATAGGGTTTCCAAGGAGTGGCAGGTGGATTCGAACTGTTGATCTTTTTGGTTAGCAGCCAACCTCTTAACCACTACTCTACCAGGGCTCCAAAAATCTGTTGCCGTCGAGTCAATTCTGACTCATAGAGACCCTAAGGAACAGAGTAGAACTGCCCCATAGGGTTCCAGGGACAGTATCATACATATTAAAAAAAAAATCCTGTATCTGAAAAACCTAGAAATAAAGATAATTACACTTTGGGAAAACTGTGTTGAATGACTTAGACAGTGATATTGAGGATACATCAGAAGAGTTTGGATCCCATAAACCCATTGCCATTGAGTCAATTCTGACTCATAGTGACCCTGTAGGACAGAGTAGAACTGCCTCAAAGGGTTTCCAAGGCTGTAATCTTTACGGAATCAGACTGCCACATTTTTTTCTCTCACAGAGTGTCTGGTGGGTTTGAACCACCAACCTTTTGGTTAGCAGATGAGTGCTTAACCACTGCACAGCCAGGGCTCCTAAGAAATATATAATATTTTTTTGTAAAAATTAGAATACAATAATTTCAAACTATACTGTTTTATATTTAATTTTAAATATATAAGTAATGAAAACAACAGAAATATCACATACAGATATTTTACTATTTTATATAGACCCCTAAAAGTATACACATTCATGTGGGTCAAAAATTTATATTTTTTAATTTTAAAATTTTCTCATTGGGAAAATGGGGCCCTGTAGTTAAATATACATGGGAGCGGGAGTTGAGTATCAATTGCTTGCAACAAGAATAGTGCTGTCTTCTATGTCAGAAGTGAGTGGGTGGAGTATCTTCACAGTGTATGTAATCAATAGGGTGTGCCACCAGGTCAGGCCAAGTGATTATCATTCTTTCCTTCCCATGGTGTGCAGCTGAGTAAGATAGTCATCCTTCCTTAAAGTGTTAAGATCAAGGCCAAGGGAAATGGAATTGCCAGCATGTGCTTAAACTGTGGAAGAGGTAGCATCATTAACCAATAACACACTCCAAATGAGAAATGTGGTATTCTGGAGAACATGTTTGGAGAAACATGGCCAGATTCTAGAGAAAAGTATGCAGTTCATCTACAGAATTGGGGCGCCTGTTTACTTTGAGAGCACTGAATTCCAGAAGCTGACCAAAGTGGACAACCCAAGAAGGAAAAGACTATCTTAGAAGGCCTCCAAGTGCATTTTGTCTTTTGGTAGTCTTCCCTAGGGATGCAGGAGCCATTGCAACTGTATCCGGTAAACTGTATAGACAAAGCTGTACAAATAAGTGTTTAAAGTGCTACCCGGCAAAGCATGTTTTTATATTGCCAACTGGAAGCTTCAAATAGAATTGAAGATTAGAAAGGTTTGTATTTCTCAAGTTGAGGAGGGAAGTCTTACTAATGATATTTAGGTTCAAGTTCATGGATGCTCACACAGATGGCTGCCAGCAGGTAGGCCACCCTCTCCTGAGGAAAATAGGTTAAAGCTGTCCTGTTATTTTTCAGGTGATGCCACTGTGGCCATTTGGCCATAACTGTAGGCCCAGGGATTAGCCTATATGTGCTAAAGACAAACCACATATAGGCAGAACCTAATGGAGTCTGATTGCCTTTGATGTGGCCTCCCATGGAGCTTGGACCATAATGAGTAACAGAAACCAACCCTGGCTAGCTTAAGCTGCAAACACTTGATGTTATTGCCATGTTGAAATGTGATTTCTGGGTGGCTGACTAGGGTCACTCATTTAGTAAGTGAATCACTCCCAGACCTTTAGCAGTATAAACACTAAAAAAATTATGTCTGCTCACGTATCTGACTCAAATAAAAAACAATACTAAGGCAAAAAATAAACAAAGGAAAGCTTTTATTTTTCCCATGATGACTACTTTAATTTTTCTTGTGATATCTCTACAGATTTTTGTTAAATTTTTTTCTTATTATTTTTGTCCCTATACTATGCTGATGCCTTTGCACGTGATTAGTCCACCTGCTGGGCAAGTTAGCAAGCCTCACACACCAGCCTCACAATGAATAGCCCTCATATATTATGAGGGGAAATGTAAACTGTTACTTCAAAACAGGGCAGTCTATTAAAATAAACCATACACACACCCTTTCACCCAACAATTCCATTAGGAATTTATCCTACAAATACTTGTGCAAGGTTTTATACATACGTAATATATTAATTAATTTATATATATTAATATGTGGATATAAATGTATGCATATACATATATATTTACACACATTTGTAATAGCAAAAGGTAGAAATAATCTTCATGTACATAAAAAAATTAGGCATATTCATAGAATGGGCCATTATGCATTTGTTAGAAAGCATGAGACAATTCTTTATGTATTTTTAGGAGCATTATCTCCAAGACATGCTGTTAAACAAAAAAAAGGAGGGAGGCAAAATAATGTATATAATTTAAAGTCATTTTTATAATACACACATATTTACTTCTGTACATACAGAATACTCCTGAAAGTATACATAAAAACTGGCAGCAATGCTTGTCTCTTAAGAGTGGAACTGAGGAGTTGGCCAACAGGGGTGATAGAGGGACTTACTTTGAACTGTATATTTCTTTTTATCTTTTGGATTTTATACCATTTATGATTAGCTTTCCAAAAAGGAATAAAATCAAATAATCTAGGCAATATTTCTTTATCAAATGACAAACCACCACATGTCTTGGAAATTTGGAGTGACTCACTCAATAGTTAAAACCATGAAAGTAAAAATTGGGAAAGCCAAGTTTTTATTAAGAAGGGAGGAAGGTGGGTTCTCATATCTGATCCTTATTATGGCAGATGTAGTCCATGGATGGTCAGCATCAGCATTACCTGGGAGCTTGTTAGAAATGCAAAATCTCAGGTCCACTGCAGATCTTCTGGATCAGATTATACATTGTAACAAGATGGTCAAGTGATTCCAATGCACGCTAAAGTTTGAAAAGCTCTGTATTCCTCTCCTAGCCAACCACGTGGTGTTTGTGGCTCACTGGAATTGCTCAGTTTTAGTGGTGTCAGGTGTTTGGGGAGACTAGCTAAGTTTTGCTTGGCCTGGCACCGGCGGTATTAATAAGAAGCCAGAGGTCTAACTTCAATTCCTTTTATATTATTTCCCAGACTATATACTCTTTCCTCGACAACACTCTGGCTGTGACTGCTAGTTGCCTCTAATTTATTCTTCATTAGTGTTGTTGGTAGTTGCTGCCAAGTGAGCTCTAACTATGGCAACCGTTTGTATTACAGAACAAAATGTTGTCCAGTCTGGTGTCATCTTCATGATTGCTAGTATGATTGAATCCTGTGTTGCAGCCACTGTGTCAGTCCTTCTCATTGAGGGTTTCCCTTGTTTTCCCTGAACCTCTGCTTTACCAAACATGATGCCTCCCAGTAAAGGAACACCCAATTTCTTGCTGGACACCTGGCTGCCCAAAGTAAAAATTATATTCTTTGGACCTTCTTGTGCCTAGATGCAGTCTTCTGACTAAATTCTGGCCAAATGGGCTTGTTAAACTCCTGAGACATATCCCTAAAGGGAGGGGCTGTGCCCTTTTTGAATGTTCCTGCTTCATTTTCCCTGAAATGTGAATGTAATGTCTAGAGCTCTAGTAGCCAATAGGAGGCCTTGGAATCAGATACCATGTACAGGGAACAACCTGATAAAAGAAGCCTAATGTTCCTTTGAGATTATGGAGCCTAGCAGGTTGGAAAAACTCAATAATCATCTAAATAATGAATTTCACATCTTTATGGTGATTTTTTATGTAAATCCTCATTACATTCTGAGGAGCTTGAGTATAGATGCATGAAGAAGGTACCTGACTACAAAAACATGTGTATGTGTGTGTTGTGGAGGAGGGTTCATTGGAAGGTCATAGTCGACAAACTGTGGAAAGTCATGTTTGCGATACTAAAAATGTTATTAAAATAAAATTTAATTATAACAAATTACATTGCCCTAAGGTTTAAGTGCATAAGAGATTTCAGTAGATAGAAGGAAACTAATGAGGTAGGTGACATAAGAATGGTTGCAAGATGGAGCCCTCTAATATAGGAATGTACCCCCCGGTAAAAAAGGGCCACCTGTGTGTGGTGTTGTTGTTGTTAGGTGCTTTAGAGTCGGTTCTGACTCATAGAGACACCATGTACAACAGAGGTGAATGCTTCCTGGTTGTTTGCCATCTTCACAACTGTTGCTATGTTTAAGTCCATTGTCACAGCCACTCTGTCAATCCATCTCGTTGAGGGTCTTCCTCTTTTTTGTTGACCGTCTACTTTGCCAAGCATGATGGCTGTCTTAGTCAGCTAGTGCTGCTATAACAGAAATACCACAAGTGGATGGCTTACAAAGAGAAGCTTATTCTCTTACAGTCCAGTAGGCTACAAGTCCAAATTCAGGGCATCAGCTCCAGGAGAAGGCTTTCTCTCTCTGTCGGCTCTAGAGAAAGGTCCTTGTGATGCATCAGTCTTCCCTTTGTCTGGGAGCATCTCAGTGCAGGAACGTCAGGTCCAAAGGAAGCGCTCTGCTCCTGGCACTGCTTTCTTGGTGGTATGAGGTCCTCATGTCTCTCTGCTTGCTTCTCTCTTTTATATCTCCAAAGAGATTGACTTAAGAAACTGTCTAATCTTGTAGACTACATTAGTGTAACTGCTGCTAATCCATCTTATTACATGATAGTAATAGAGTATACAACACATAGGGAAATCACATCAGGTTACAAAATGGTAAACAATCATACAATACTGGGAATCATGACCCAGCAAAGTTGACAGATATTTTTGGGGGACACGATTCAATCCATGACAATGGCCTTCTCCAGGGAATGGTCCCTCCTGACAACATGTCCAAAGTAAGTAAGATGAAGTCTCACAATCCTGGTTCTAAGGAGCATTCTGGCTGTACTTCTTCCAAGAACGATTTTTTTTTTCTGGCAGTCCATGGTATATTCAATATTCTTCACCAACACCATGATTCAAATGCATCGCTTCTTCTTCAGTCTTCCTTATTCGTTGTCCAACTTTCATATGCATATGAGGTGACTGAGAATACCATGACTTGGGTTTGGAGTGCCTTAGATCTCCAAGTGACACCTTTGCTTTTAACACTTTAAAGAAGTCTTTTGCAGCAGATTTGCCCAATGCAATACGTCGTTTGATTTCTTGATTGCTGCTTTCATGGGCATTGATTGTGGATCCAAATAAAATGAAATCTTTGACAACTTCAATCTTTTCTCCGTTTATCATGATGCTGCCAGATGGTCCAGTTGTGAGGATTTTTGTTTTCTTTATGTTGAGGTGTAATCCATACTGAAGGCTATAGTCTTTGATCTTCATCAGTAAGTACTTCAAATCCTCTTCACTTTTAGCAAGCAAGGTTGTGTCATCTGCATATCACAGGTTGTTAATTAGTCTTCCTCCAATCCTGGTGTGTGTGGCCATGTGCATACCTCCCTCATGCATGAGAATTCTATTTGTTCATCTCACACACACACACACCTCAGTGATTTGTGTGTTTGCTTTTTCATTTAACACCTATTTTGTCACAGGCACTAGAAGGGTGCCAGTGATATAAATATAATAATAAAAAAAGAAACCTGTGGCCATCGAGTTGATTCTGACTTAAGGAGACTCTGTGTGTGTCAGAGTAAAACTACCCTCCATGAAGTTTTCAATGGCTGAGATCTTTTGGAATTAGATCTCTAGGTCTTTATTCCAAGGCACCTGTGGGTGGATTTGAGCCACCAGCTTTTTTCCCCCCAGACAAAAATTTATACATACATTGTTATGTGACTCTAATTGCTCTCCGCATACTGTGACAGCACACTCCTCCTTTCCAGCCCTGATTCCCCATGTCCATTCAACCAGCTCCCAACCCTCTCTGCCCTCCCATCTCACTTTCTGACAGAAGCTGCCCATTTAGTCTCTTGTATCTACTTGAACTAAGAGGGACACTCCTCACGAGTATCACTTTATGTCTCACAGTCCAGTCCAATCCCTGCCTGAAGAGTTAGCCTCAGAAATTGTTTTAGTTCTGGGCTGATAGAGAATCCGGGGGCCAGGCCTTCCAGGTTCCTCCAGTCTCAGTCAGACCATTAAGTCTGGTCTTCTTACTAGAATTTGAGTTCTGCACCCCACTTTTCTCCTGCTCCATCAGGGACTCTCTGTTGTGTTCCCTGCCAGGTTGGTCATTGGTGGTAGCCAGGCACCATCTAGTTCTTCTGGTCTCAGGCTGATGAAGTCTCTGGTTTATGTGGCCCTTTCTGTCTCTTGGGCTAATACTTCCCATGTGTCTTTGGTGTTCTTCATTCTCCTTTACACCAGGTGGTTGAGACCAATTGATGCATCTTAGATGGCCGCTTGCAAGCTTTTAAGACCCCAGCTGCTACTCACCAAAGTAGGATGCAGAACATTTTCTTAATAAGCTTTGTTATGCAAATTGACCTAGATGTCCCCTGAAAGCATGGTCCCCAGACCCCTACCCCTGCTATTCTGTCCCTCAAAGTGTTTGATTGTATTCAGGAAACTTATTAGCTTTGGTTTAGTCCAGTTGTGAGCCACCAACCTTTTGATGAGTAACAGAACATTTAAACATTTGCACTACCCAGGGACTCCCATAAAGATAATAAAAACTACTGTTTATTGAGCAATTCTTATTTTTCAAGCACTATGTTGAGAGCTTCATTTGCTGATGTGGCCCAACTTAAATGAGAAGAAACAACTGCAAACTTCCATTAGTAATCAGAACGTGAAGTGTATAAAGTATAAATCAAGGAAAATTGGAAGTCATCAAAAATGAAATGGAACTCACAAAGATCAATATCCTAGGCGTTAGTGAACTGAAATGGACTGGTTTTGGCTGTTGTGAATCAGACAATCATACGGTCTACTATGCCGGGAATGACAAATTGAAAAAGAATAGAGTTGAATTCATTGTAAAAAAGAACATTTCAAGATCTATCCTGAAGTATAACGCTGTCAGTGATAAGATAATATCCATACACCTATAAGGAAGACCAGTTAATGCAACTATTATTTAAATTTATGCACCAATCACTAATACCAAACATGAAGAAATTGAAGATTTTTACCAACTTCTGCAGTCTACAATCAATCAAGCATGCAATCAAGATGTATCAATAATTACTAGTGATTGCAGTGCGAAAGTTGGAAACAAAGAAGAAGGATCAGTAGCTGGAAAATATGGTCTTGATGATAATAAAGCTGGAGATTGTATGATACAATTTTGTAAGACCAACAAGCTATTTATTGCAAATACCTTTTTTTCAGCAACATAAAAGGCAACTATACACGTGGATCTCCCCAGATACGTAGGTATCAAATAGACCACATTTGTGGGAAGAGATGAGAGAAAAGCTCAATATCAGCAGTCAGAACAAGTCCAGGGCCAACTGCAGAACAGACCATTAATTGCTCATATGCAAGTTTAAGTTGAAGTTGAAGAAAATTACAATAAGTCCATGAGAACCAAAATATGACCTTGAGTATATCCCACCTGAATTTAGAAACCTTCTCAAGAATAGATATGACCCGCTGAACACTCATGACCGAAGACAAAACGAATTGTGGAATGACATTAAGGACATCATACATTAAGAAAGCAAAAAGTCATTAAAAAGACAGGAAGAAAGAAAAGACCAAAATGGTGTCAGAAGACACTCTGAAACTTGCTCTTGAAAGTAGAGTAGCTAAAGTGAACGCGATAAATGAAGTAAAAGCGCTGAAAAGAAGATTTCAAAAGGCAGCTAGAGAAGACAAAGTAAAATATTATAATGAAATGTGCAAATACCTGGAGTTAGAAAGGGAAGAACACGTTTAGCATTTCTCAAGCCGAAAGAACTGAAGAAATTCACCAAGGCTTGAGTTGCAATATTGAAGGATTCTATGGGCAAAATATTGAATGACACAGGAAACATCAAAAGAAGATGGAAGGAATACACAGAGTCACTATACTAAAAAGCAATGGTCGACATCCAACCATTCCAGGCAATAGCATATGATGAAGAACCAATGATATTGAAGTAAGAAGTCCAAGCTGCACTAAAGGCGTTGGCAAAAAACAAGGCTGCAGGAATTGACGGAATACCGATTGCATTGTTTCAACAAACAGTTGCGACACTGAAGTGCTCACCCATGTATGCTAAGAAATTTGGAAGACAGCTACCTGGCCAACTGACTGGAAGAAATCCATATTTGTGACCATTCCAAAGAAAGGTAACCTAAGAGAATGTGGAAATTATCCAACAATGTCCTTAATATCACACACAGGTAAATTTTTGCTGAAGATCATTCAAAGATGGTTATGGTAGTACATTGACAGGGAACTGCCAGGAATTCAAACTGGATTCAGAAAAGAAGGTGGAATGAGGGATATCATTGCTGAAGTCAGATGGATCTTGGCTGAAAGCAGAGAATACCAGAAAGATGTTTACCTGTGTTTTATTAACTATACAATGACATTTGACTCTGTGGATCATTACAAATTATGGATAAGATTGCGAAGAATGGGAATTCCAGGACAACTGAATTGTGCTCATGCTGAACTTGTACATAGACCAAGAGTCAGTCGTTCAAACAGAAAAAGGGGATACTGCATGGTTTAAAATTAGGAAAATGTGTGTCAAGGTTGTATCCCTTCACTATATTTCTTCAATCTGTATGCTGAGCAAATTATCAGAAAATCTGGACTATATGAAGAACATAGCATCAGGATTGCTGGAAGACTCATTAAAAATCCTTAATATACAGATGACACAACCTTGCTTGCTGAAAGTGAAGGGGACTTGAAGTACTTACTGATGAAGATCAAAGACTATAGCTTTCAGTATGGATTATACCTCGACATAAATAAAACTAAAATCCTTACCACTGGACCAATAAGCAACATCATAATAAATGGAGAAAAGATTGAAGTTTTCAAGGATTTCCCTTTACTTGGATCCACAATCAACGCCCTTGGAAGCAGCAGTCAAGAAATCAAACGAGCTATTGCAGTGGACAAATCTTTAAAGTGTTAAAAAAGCAAAGATGTCACTTTGAGGACTAAGGTCGGCCTGACCCAAGCTGTGGTATTTCCAATCTCCTCATAAGTATGCAAAAGCAGGACAATGAATAAGGAAGACTGAAGAAGAATTGATGCACTTGAATTATGGTGTTGGAAAACAATACTGAATATACCAGAAACTGGAGAAGAATGAACAAATCTATCTTGAAAGAAGTACAGCCGAATGTTCCTTAGAAGCAAGGATGGTGAGACTTCATCTCATGTACTTTGGTCATGTTGTCAGGAGGGATGAGTCCCTGGAGAAGGCCATCATGCTTTGTAAAGTAGAGGATCAGGGAAAAAGAAGAAGACCATCAATGAGATAAATTGACACAGTGGCTGCAACAATGGGCTAAAACATATTAATATTGTGAGTATGGTAGAGGACCAGGCAGTGTTTTGTTCTCTTGTACACAGGGTCACATAAGAGTTGGAATCAACTGATGGCACCTAACAAAAACAATGGTGAGTGCTTTAGAGTATCTCATTTAATCTAGCAACACTTAAGAAGGTGATATTTGCTCAATTGGCATAACAGTTTATAAAGAAAATGTTCTACATTCTACCTTGGTGAGTAGAGTTTGGGATCTTAAAAGCCTCTGAGCAGCCATCTAAGATACTCCACTGGTCTCATCCATTCGGGAGCAAGGGAGAGTGAAGAGAACAGGATACAAGGAAAAGATTAGTCCAAAGGACTAATGGACCACA
>NW_004443941.1:35543773-35571141 GCF_000243295.1 Trichechus manatus latirostris
GACAGAGGGTCCTGGACAGAGCTGAAGAAAAATGTAGAACAAAATTCTAACTCACAAAAAAAGACCAGACTTACTGGCTTGACAGAGACTGGAGAAACCCTGAGAGTATGGCCCCGGGACACCCTTTTAGCTCAGTAATGAAGTCACTCAAGAGGTTCACCATTCAGCCAAAGATTAGACAGCCCCGTAAAACAAAATGAGACTACTGGGGCACAACAGTCCAAGGACAAGGACTAGAAAGCAGGAGGGGACAGGAAAGCTGGTAATAGGGAACACAAGGTTGAGAAGGGAGTGTTGACATATCGTGGGATTGTTAACAAATGTCATAAAACAATATGCGTACTAACTGTTTAATGAGAAACTATTTGTTCTGTAAAGTTTCTTCTAAAGTATAATAAAAAAAGGCAATATTCGTAGTGAGCATCTGTTACTTTTTAAAAGAAAGTATAAAAATAAACTTTTAGTTCACCTTGTCATCTACTAATAAAAGATATAGTTTTAGCTCTTGATACAAATTGAACTAAGAAGAGTTAAATTTACATTTGTCAGAAAAATAACAAATATAATTTTTTATTTTTGTTGCAATACACAGAAAAACACACCAATTTTACAACTTCTATGTGTACAATTCAGTGATACTGATTACATTCTTCAAGTTGTGTAACCATCTCACCCTCATTTTCCAAATTGTTTCTCCCCTATTAACATGAACTCACTGCTCCCTAAGCTTTCCATATGATGTTTTGAGTTGCTGTTTTCAATTTGATCCTATATAGATAGTTCTTCAAAAGAGCATGAGGTTTAAGGCAAGCATTCTTTACTAAATAAGAGACCTATTGTTTGGTTTAAAGAAGACTTCAGAAGATATTTTTGCTTTAGGTTTAAAGATTATCTCAGGGCAAGTTTTAGGGGTTCATCCAGCTTTAATGACTCCCAAAATCTGGATTCCATGAAAATTTTGAAACTTGTTTCACATCCTCCCCCCACCCCCCATTTTGATCAGTATTCTTCTATAGAGTCTTTGAACAAAACGATCTGTAGTAGTAGCCAGGTACTACCCAGTTCTGCTGGTCTCATGTCAGAGGAGGCTGTTGTTCATGGAAGCAATTAGGCACGCATTCCATTTCCTCCTCCTATACCTAACTCTCCTCTTCTGCTGCTTCAGGTGAATAGATACCAATTATTGTACTTCGGATGGTAGCTTGTAGGCTTTTAAGACCCCAGGCACTACGCAACGAAATACAAGGTAGAACAGAGGCACTAAAAATGATATTAGGAAAATTACGTGGGATGTCCCATGAAACCATGACACTAAACCTCCAAACTAAGCAACCAAATTCCATGAGGTGTTTGGTTGTATGATTGTACATAAGTAGCCTCAGCAGCTTATCTCTCTCTCTCTTTCTTTGTAAAAATATATATCACACAGAATTTGCCAATTCAACTTTTTACAGGTGCATAACTTATTGACATCAATCACAGTAATGAGCTGTGCAACCATTGCCCTTAATCAGTGTCAATTTTCCATCACCATAAACAGAAACTTAGCGCTACATAAGCAAAAACTCCCCCTATCACCCTCCCTCCTGCCCCTGGTAACCACTAATAAACTTTGGTTTCTATACATTTTCCTGTTCTTGTCGTTTTATGTCAGTGAAATCATGCAATATTTGTCCTTTTGTGACTGACTTATTTCACTTAACATAATGACTTCAAACTCCATCCATGTTGTAGCATGTATCAAGACTTCATTTCTCTTTTTGGTTAAGTAGTAGCATTCTATTGTATACATGTACCACATTTTTATTATCCAGTCATTCGTTGATGGGTATTTATGTTGTTTCCACATTTTGGCTATTGTGAATAGTGCTGCCATGGAGACTGGTGGCTATATGTCTGTTCATGTGGCTGCTTTCAAGTCCCTTGAGTACATTCCTAGCAGTGGGATTGCCAGTTCTGGAGCCCTGGTGGTGCAGTGGTTAAGAGCTCAGCTGCTAACCAAAATGTCGGCATTTCAAATCCACCAGCCACTCCTTGGGAAACTCTATGGGAGTTCTACTTTGTCTTATAGGGTCACTATGAGTTGCAATCAACTCGATGACAACAGGTTTGTTTTTTTTTTTATAAATTTTTTATGGTAGTTCTATTTTTAGTTTTTTGAGGCAATGTTTTCCACAATAGCTGTAACATTTTGCATTCCCACCAGGAATGGATAATGGTTCCAATTTCCCCACATTCTCAGGAACATTTGTTATTTTCAGTTTTTAAAAAATCTTAGCCATCTTAGTGAGAGTGAAACTGTAGCTCATTGTGGTTTTGATTTGCATCTCTGTGATTATTAAAGTCATTGAGCAACTTTTCATGTGCTTGTTGGCCATTTGAATGTCATCTTTGGTGAAGCATCTGTTCATGTCCTTTACCCACTTTTTGATTGGATTATTTATCTTTTTGTTGTTAAGTTGTAGAAGTTTTATATATTTTTTGGATATCAGACCCTTATCAGATATATTGTTCCTGAAGATTTTTTCCCAGTCTGTAGGTTGTCTTTTTACTCTTTTGATAATGTCTTTTGATGAACATAAATATTTAATATTTATGAGGTCCCAATTGGACTGATACTGGCCATTTTGAATCAGACAATCATATGGTCTACTATGCCAGGAACAACAAATTGAAGAGGAATGGCATTACATTCATTGTCAAAAAGAATATTTCAAGATCTATCCTGAAGTACAACACCGTCAGTGATAGGATAATATCCATATGCCTGCAAGGAAGACCAGTTAATACAACTATTATTCAAATTTATGCACCAATCACTGATACCAAACATGAAGAAATTGAAGATTTTTACCAACTTCTGCAGTCTACAATCAATCAAGCATGCAATCAAGATGTATTGATAATTACTAGTGATTGGAATGGGAAAGTTGGAAACAAAGAAGGATTAGTAGTTAGAAAATACGGCCTTGATGATAGAAATGAAGCTGGAGATCCCATGATAGAATTTTGCAAGACCAACAACTTATTCATTGCATATACCTTTTCTCAACAACTCAAAGAGTGGCAATACACGTGGACCTCATCAGATGGAAAAGACAGGAATCAGTCGACTACATCTGTGGAAAGAGACAATGGAAAAGCTCAATATCATCAGTCAGAACAAGGTCAAGGGCCGACTGTGGTACAGATCATCAATTGCTCACAAGCAAGTTTAAGTTGAAGCGGAAGAAGATTAAAACAAGTCCCCGAGAACCAACTACGACCCGAGTGTATCCCACCTGAATTTGGAGACAATCTCAAGAATAGATTTGATGCATTGAACGCTAATGACTGAAGACCAGAAGAGGTGTGGATTGACATCAAGAATATCATACATGAAGAAAGCAAAAAGTCATTAAAAGACAGGAAAGGAAGAAAAGACCGAAATGGATGTCCAAAGAGACTCTGAAACTTGCTCTTGAACGTAGAGTAACTAAAGCGAATGGAAGGTATGATAAAGTAAAAGAGCTGAACAGAAGATTTTAAAGGGTATCTCAAGAAGAGGAAGCAAAGTATTATAATGAAATGTGCAAAGAACTAAAGTTAGAAAACCAAAAGGGAAGAATAGGCTCAGCATTTCTCAAGCTGAAAGAACCGAAGAAAAACATCAAGGCTCGAGTTGCAATTTTTAAGGATTCTATGAGTAAAATATTGAATGACACAGAAAGCATCAAAAGAAGATGGGAGGAATATACAGTCACTGTACCAAAAAAAACCTGGTTGACATTCAACCATTTCAGGAAATAGTATGTGATCAAGAACCGATGGTATTGAAGGAAGAATTCCAAGCTGCACTGCAGGATTGGTGAAAAATAAGGTCCCAGGAATTGATAGAATACCAAATGAAATGTTTCAACAAAGGAATGCAGCACTGGATGTGCTCACTCGTCTATGCCAAGAAATTTGGAAGACAGCTACCTGGCCAACCAACAGGAAGAGATCCATATTTGTGCCTGTTCCAAAGAAAGGGGATCCAACAGAATGTGGAAATTATCCAACAACATCATTAATATCACACACAAGTGACTTTTTGCTGAAGATCATTCAGAAACGGTCGTAACAGTACATGGATAGGGAACTGCCAGAAATTCAGGCTGGTTCAGAAGAGAATGTGGAATGAAGGATACAGCTGCTGATGTCAGATGGATCTTGGCTGAAAGTAGAGAATACCAGAAAGATGTTTACCTGTATTTTATTGACTATGCAAAGGCATTCGGCTCTGTGGATCATAACAAATTATGGATAAGATTGCAAAGAATGGGAATTCCAGAACACTTAATTGTGCCTATGCCAAACCTATACATAGACCAAGAGGCAGTCATTTGCACAGAACAAGGGGATACTGCATGGTTTAAAATCAGGAAAGGTGTGTGTCGAGGTTGTATCCTTTCAGCATACTTCTTCAATCTGCATGCGGAGCAAATAATCAGAGAAGCTGGACTATATCAAGAAGACTGTGGCATCAGGATTGGTTGAAGACTCATTAACGACCTGTGATATGCAGATGACACAATCTTGCTTGATGAAAGTGAAGAGGACTTGAAGCGTTTACTGATGAAAATCTAAGACTACAGCCTTCAATATGGATTACACCTCAACGTAAAGAAAACCCAAATTCTCACAGCTGGACCGATAAGCAACATCATGATAACCAGAGAAGAAATTGATATTTTCAAGGATTTCATTTTACTTGGATCCTCAGTCAACACCCATAGAAGCAGCAGTCAAGAAATCAAATGGCATATTGCATTGGGCATATCTTCTGCAAAAGACTTCTTTAAAATGCTGAAAAGCAAAAATGTCACTTTAAGGACTAAGGTGCGTCTGATCCAAGCCACGGTATTTTCAATTGCCTCATATGCATGTGATAACTGGACAATGAATAAGGAAGACTGAAGAAGAATTGATGCCTATGAATTATGGTGTCAGTGAAGAGTATTGACTAGACCATGGACTGCCAGAAGAACAAACAAGTCTGTCTTGGAAGAAATACAGCTACAGTACTGCTAGGAAGTGAGGATGGTGGGACTTCATCTCGTGTTCTTTGGACATGTTATCAGGAGGGATCAGAAAAGGACATCATGCTCGGTAAAGTGGAGGGTCAGCAAAAAAGAGGAAGACTCTCAAGAAGATAGAATCGAAACATAGCAATGATTGTGAGAATGGCACAGGACCTGGCAGTGTTTCGTTCTGTTGTACCTGGGGTTGCTATGAGTCAGAACGTCCTCAATGACGCTTAACAACAACAATTTCTTTTTGCCGCTGTTCGCCCATTCATTACTGGGTATGATAATCTATTACTTGAAAAAAATTAGGTCCCATAGCTTAGGACCTATATTTTCTTCCAGGAACTTTAAGGCTTTAGATTTAGCATTTAGATCCTTGATCCCTTTTGAATTAGTTTTTGTGTACGGTGTGAGGTATGGATCTTGCTTCATTTTTCTGCGTATGGAAATCCAATTTTGCCAACACCATTCATTAAAGAGACTGCTCCTTTCCCATTGAATGGACTTATACCCTTCTTGAAATCAGTTGGCTGTAGATGTATGGTTTTATTTTAGGTTTTCAAATCTATTACATTGATCTATGTGTCTGTCCTTAAACTAGTTAACAGGGTGTTTTGATTAGTGTAGCTGTATAATATATTTTGAAGCTGTGAAGTGTGAGGTCCCCTACTTTGTTGGTCTACTTCAGAATTGATTAGGCTATTTGGGGCTTCCTGCTTTTCCATGTAAAGGTGAGGATTAATTTTTTCATTTCTGTGAAACAAATGTATAACTTTTTAAAGTACAGGCTTGTCCTCAAAACTTGCGACACACTGCTCAAAATATTGCTCTATGTTTTAATAGGTAAATGTATTGACAATTAGTTCACAGCTGTCAGTTAAACAAGTTGTATCTTTTTCTGAAAATTGTAATGTTTGTAAATATGCCACTTGTATCTTCAGAAAAGAGTAAATTGTTTAAAGACTAAACACATTAACACTTGCAATCTCTAGAAAGATTAATAACCCTGTCTTTCGGTATAAACATGATTGTACTATTTATGTATATTAACTTTTCCTGAACCATTTTAGAGAAAAGTGGAATCATTGCACCCATTGCCCCTTAATACTTCACAGTGTATTTCCTAGGAACAAGGACATTCTCTTCCATAACCAGCATAGTTGTAAAATCAGAAAATTTAGCACTGATATACTATGACTGGAACCCCGGTGGCACAGTGGTTAAGAGCTTTTCTGCTAACCAAAAAGGTCACAGTTCAAATCCCACAGCCACTCCTTGGAAACCCAATGGGAGAGTTCTATTCTGTCCTATACGGTCACTATGAGTTGGAATTGACTCGACAGCATTTTCTTCTTCTTTTTTACTGTATTTAATCCACCACCCGCATTTAAATTTTATCAGTTGTTTCAAGTATGTCTTTTATAGCTATTTTTTCCACCAGGCTCAAGACTCAATCCAGGGTAATGCGTTGTGTTTAGTTGTCATGTCTCTCTAGTCTCATTTGAACTGAAACAGTATCTCAGCCTTTCTTGGTCTTTCCTGACTGTCTTACGCTGGGTTTTCTAGAGAAGCAAAACCAGTAAAGCATCTACACACACACACATAAAGGAAATGGCTCACGAGAGTGTAGATGCAGGAAAGTCCCAAGTCCATGGGTCAGGCTGGAAGCTTCTCCTAACTCACGTAGCTGCATGGGCTGGTGAAACTTAAGATTGGCAGGTCAGACAACAGGCTTTTCCCTCACAGGCTGTGGAGGCTGATGAATCCCAAGATCAGCAGGTAAGCTGCTAGCTCAAGTCTCAAGAACTGGAGGTCAGATGAACAGGAGCCAGCTGCAGGTTCCAGAGCAAGCAAAAGCCTGAAAGCCTTGCTGGAAAGTCCACCTCTATTGGATGCAAGCCACACCATAAAGGAAACTCCCTTTCAACTGATTGGCTACTCACAAGAGATCCCATCATGAAGGTGATCACTTTATATCAGATGTCATCAGGAAAGTGATAACATCATTATACAACTGCCAAACTACATCATAACTGCCAAAACACAGAGAACTATGGCCCAGCCAGATTGACACACGATCTTAATTGATCACACTGACTTTGACATTTTTCAAGAGTGCAGGTCAGTTATTTTATAGAATGTTTCTCAATTTGGTTTTGCCTGGTGTTTTCTCATGGTTATATTCAACTTACACATCTTGGTAGGAAAACCACAGAAGTTATGTTGCAGCATATCAGTTTGTTCCAACATTTGGTGATTTAATTTTGATCACTTGGTTAAGGTGTTGTCCATCAGATTCCTCCACTGCTAAGTTACTATTTTCCTCTTGTAATTAATAAATTGATTATGGAGAAATACTTTGAGGTGATTTAAATATCCCATTTCTTATCAAACTTTCACACTAATTTTAGCAACTACTGGTGGTTTTCTAATCCTACCCTTCCTTCTGGAGAAGGACTTCATGCTTGGTAAAGTAGCAGGTCAGTGAAAAGGAGGAAGACCCTCAATGAGATGTATTGACATAGTGGCTGCAACAATGGGCTTAAGCATAACAACGATCATGAGGATGGTTCAGGACCCAGCAGGGTTTCATTCTGTTGTACATAGGGTCACTATGAGTCAGAACTGACTCAATGACACCTAATAACAACAACAAATCTTCCTTCTGTATTTATTAGCTGCTATTCTACTGTAAGGAAGAGTGTTCCTCTCCCCTTTATTAATTATTTATATTAGAATGGATGCATGGATTCCTATTTTATTCTGTGGGTTATAATCTATTGAGACAATGACTTATTTTGAGGCTCAAATTGTCCCATAATTAGCCTGTGGTAGATTTCTGTGTCTTTTTGACATGTCCCAATTATTCTTTGAGCACTTCTTTACTTTCTGGTACAAAAAGGTATTCTACACTCATTTTATACTTTCCCTGCCCCAGCCCTTGGATTAACCTTCTCTCTAAAGGCGTTGGTTCCTTTTGGTGGAGAATGTTATTTAGAAATCAATATCTAGGTGCTAGGTGTGCACACTGTTCTGTTGTGTCATTGCTTCTAGGCTCTCTACGGAGACAGAGCTAAAAATTTCATACATGCAAATATACACGTACACACATGTACCTATATTTATTTCGTTATCTACCTGTAAAAAGTCTTGTGTTCTCTTGAAGCCCCAGTTATAATCCAACACCACAAAGCACATTTTAATCTTTTTTCCCCATATTTGTGACTTCTTTCTCTAACAATGCGAAACCTGACTTTAATTATCTTGAATATGTTTATACATTTACTTAAGCCAAGAATACACAAGGAGTAGTTTGATTATTGCTAACTCATATTGCTGTGAAGAGCAAACAACCGGATTAATATTTCTTTACAGTTTTCTTTGAGGTAAAATTTATGTATAGCAAAATGCACAAATCTTAAGTGAACAATTTGATGAATTTTGACAAATGCATGCTACCACAAAAACCAAATATTTATCAAAATATAGGGCATTTTTATCATGCAAGAAAGTTCTTCACGCCCCTTCCCATACAATGCAGCCCACAAGCCCTGTTGTTTTTAGCTGCCTTTGAGTTGGCCCTGACTCATGGTGACCCTGTGTGCAATGGAACAAAATGCTGCCTGATCCTGCACTATCTCCATGATCAATTGGGTATTGGACCATTTGTGATCCATAGAGTTTTCACTGGCTTATTTTCAGAAGTAGATTTTTATGCCGTTCTTCCTAGTCTATCTTAGTCTGGAAGCTCCACTGGAACCTGTTCAGTATCATAGCAACACATAAGCCTCCATGGATGGTGGCTGCTCATGAGGTGCTTTGGCCAGGAATAGAACTTGGGTCTCCCACATGGAAGGTGAGAATTCTACCACTGAAGTACCACTGCCCCAAACCCTTGTTGTTGTTGTTAGGTACTGTTGAGTCAGTTCCAACTAATAGCGACCCTCTAGGACAGAGCAGATCTGCCCCATAGGGTTTCCAAGGAGTGGCTGGTGGATTTGAACTGCTGACCTTTTGGTTGGCAGCCGAGCTCTTAACCTTGACGCCACCAGGGCTCCTAGTCATTTTAGTGGGTGTGTAATGATATAGTGGTTTTAATTTGAATTTATATGGTAACTAATAATATTAACAACTTTTTCATGTGATTATGAGCCACTTTTGTAAAGTGCCTGCTCAAGTATTTTGCCCATATTTTAACTGGGTGTTTTATCCTTTTTATTATTGAGTGATAAGAGTTCTTTATAGCTTCTAGATACAGTACTTAGTTATTTGTGTTTATTAATTTTCTTAATGGGTCTTAATGAGAAATCATTACTTTTGATGAAATTCAATTTCTCAATTTTTACTTTTATGGGATTGTGCTTTTTGTGTCTTTTCTAAGAAAGTTTTGCCTAACCCCAAGGTGGAAAATATTTTCTCCTAGAAGTTTTATTGTTGTAAGCTCTACATTTAGCTCCATGATCCATTTTGAGTTAATTTTTATATACTGTGTGAGTTATGGGTCAAAGCTCTTTTTTTTTTTTTTTTTTGGTATGAGGCAGTTCTACTCTGTCTTATAGGGTGCTATGAGTCAGAATTGACTTGATGGCAACAAAAGCTCTTTTTTTTTTTTTTTTTTTGGTATACCAACCAACCAACTCGTTGCCATTAAGTTCATCCCAACTCATAGTGACCGTATATGAATATCCAATTATTCCATCACTATTTGTTGAACAGCTGATACTTTCTCAATCAAATTTCCCTTGAACCTTTGTCTAAGTCAATTGACCATATTTGTGGCTCTATTTCTAGACTATTTTATTACCTTACGTTTCTGTTTCTATCTTTTTACCAATACCACAATATTTTGATTACTATAGCTTTTTAGTATATTTTGAAATCATCTTGTGTGAGTCTTTCAAATTTTTTTTGTCTGGTTTTGGTATCAGGAAAATGCTAACATAAAATTAATCTAGATATGTTCTCTCCTCTTAGTTTCTGGAAGAGTTTGTATAGAACTGGTATTGTTTATTCCTTAAATATTTGGATGGTGAAGACATCCAGGCCTAGAACTTTCTTTGTGGGAATGATTTTTATTACAAATTTAATTTCTTCAATAGATACAGGACTATTCAGGTTTTCTATTTTTTCTTTATTGAGTTTTGGTAGTTTGTGTCTGTCAAGGAATTAGTTTATCTAAGTTGATGAATTTATGTGCGTACGATTGTTTGTAATATTTTCTTATTCTGTTCTAATGTCTGTAGGATCCATCAGATCTTTCATTTTTAACATTGGTAATTTGTGTCTTTTCTTCCTTCTTTTTTTTTCTTGATCATTCTGGCTAGAGATTTTGGTTCCATGATTTTCTCAATTGGTTGCCTGTTTTCAATTTAATTTTTTCAGCTTTTATTTCTATTTTTCTAAAGTAATTTTTATCTTGTATTTTTTAGTTTAAATTGTTCTTAATTCTCTAGTTTCTTAAGGCGGGAGTTTAGATCTTTAAGAAATCTGTTTTCTTCTAAGATAAGCGTTTTAATATTACATATTTCCCTCTCTATACTGCTTTACCTACATCCCACAAATTTTAATATGTTTAATTTTGTTTGCACTCAATTAAAAATATTTTTTTACATAGGCATATTATTATTTCTCTAATAGACGAGTTTTAAAAATTGTATTGTTTAATTTCAAATAGAAATTTTTCAGAAACTTTCTGTTACTGCTTTTTAGTATAATTCTAATGTGGTCAGAGAAAATATTCACTTATATGATTTCAATTCTTTCAATTTTCTTGATATTGCAATTAAGGTGTAGAATATGATCTAACTTATTGAATATTCGAAATGCACTTGAAAAGATTGCTATTCGGCTCTTTTTTAAAAAAAAAATTTTTATTGTACTTTAGATGAAAGTTTACAGAACAAATAGTTTCTCATTAAACAGTTAGTACGCATATTGTTTTATGACATTTGTTAACAATCCCACGACATGTCAACACTCCCTTCTCAACCTTGTGTTCCCTGTTACCAGCTTTCCTGTCCCCTCCTGCCTTCTAGTCCTTGTCCTTGGACTGTTGTGCCCCATTAGTCTCATTTTGCTTTATGGGGCTGTCTAATCTTTGGCTGAATGGTGAACCTCTTGAGTGACTTCATTACTGAGCTAAAAGGGTGTCCCGGGGCCATACTCTCAGGGTTTCTCCAGCCTCTGTCAAACCAGTAAGTCTGGTCTTTTTCTGTGAGTTAGAATTTTGTTCTACATTTTTCTTCAGCTCTGTCCAGGACCCTCTGTCGTGATCCCTGTCAGAGCAGTCAGTGGTGGTAGCCGGGCACCCTCTAGTTGTACTGGACTCAGTCTGGTGGAGGCCATAGTAGTTGTGGTCCATTAGTCGTTTGGACTAATCTTTCCCTTGTGTCTTGTTTTCTTCATTCTCCCTTGCTGCCGAAGGGGTGAGACAAGTGGAGTATCTTAGATGGCTGCTCATAGGCTTTTAAGACCCCAGACACTACTTACCAAGGCAGAATGTAGAACATTTTCTTTATAAAGTATGCCAGTTGAGCTAGATGTTCCCCCAGACTATGGTCCCCACAGCCCTCTGCCCAGCAATTCATTTCCTCAGGGAGTTTGGATGTGTCTATGGAACTTCCATGACCTTTCCTTGTACAAGTTGTGCTGTCTTCCCCAGTATTGTGTACTGTCTTACCCTTCATCAAAGTTACCACTTAGCTATTGTCTAGTATTTCCTCCGTCAACCCTCCCATCCTTTGTAACCATCAAAGATGGTTTCTTTCTGTGGGTAAACCTTTTCATGAGTTTTTACAGTAGTGGTCTCATACAATATTTGTCCCTTTGTGATTGACTTATTTCACTCAGCATAATGTTCTCCAGTTTCATCCATGTTATGAGATGCTTCACAGATTCATCATTGTTTTTTTTTGTTGCGTAATACTCCATCGTGTGTACGTACCATAGTTTGTTTATCCATTCATCTGTTGATGGGCATGTAGGTTGTTTCCATCTTTTTGTTATTGTGAACAATGCTGCCATGAACATGGGTGTGCATATGGCTATTCGTGTGACAGCTCTTATTTCTCTAGGATATATTCCTAGGAGTGGGATTGCTGAATCGTATGACATTTCTCTTTCAAGCTATCTAAGGAAGAGCCATATGCTTTTCCAAAATGGTTGTATCATTTTACACTCCCACCAGCATTGCATAAGAATTCTGATCTCCCTGCAGCTTCTCTAACGTTCGTTATTTCCAGTTTTTTGGATTCTTACCAGTAATGCTGGGGTGAGATGGTATCTCATTGTGCTTTTAATTTGCATTTCTCTAGTGACTAGTAATTGCGAGCATTTCCTCATGTGTCTGTTGGCCGTTTGAGTGTCTTCTTTGGTGAAGTGTCTGTTCATTTCCTTTGCCCATTTTTTAATAGGATTATTTGTCCTTTTGTTGTAGAGGTTTTGGATTTAATTGAAGATTTTAGAGATTAGACCTTTGTCTGACTTGTAAGGTCCAAAATTTTTTTCCCAGTCTGTAGGTTCTCTTTTGACTCTTTTGGTGAAGTCTTTTGAAGAGCATAGGTGTTTGATTTTTAGAAAATCCCAGTTATCTAGCTTATCTATTGGGGTTTGTGCATTGATGGTTATGTTTTGTATCCTGTTAATGCCATGTATTAAGGCCTGAGTGTTGGTCCTATTTTTTCTTCTATGAACTTTATAGTTTTACGCTTTATATTCAGGTCTTTGATCCATTTTGAAGTAGTTTTTGTATACAGTGTGAGGTATGGGTCCTGTTTCATTTTTTTGCAGATGGATATCCAGTTTTGCCAGCACCATTTGTTAAAAAGACTGTCTTTTCCCCATTTGATGGACTTTGGGCCCTTGTCGAAGATCAGGTGACCGTAGGTGGATAGATTTACATCTGGGTTCTCAATTCTGTTCCATTGGTCAATGTATCTGTCGTTGTACCGGTACCAGGCTGTTTTGATTACTGTAGCTGTATAGTAGGTTCTGAAGTCAGGTACTGTGAGTCCTCCAACTTTCTTCTTCTTCTTCAGTAGTGCTTTACTTATTCAGGGCTTCTTCCCTCTCCATTTAAAGTTAATGGTTAGTTTTTCCATCTCTTTGAAGAATGTTGTTGGTATTTGGATCGGGATTGCATTGTATTTATAAATTGCTTTGGGTAGAATTGTCATTTTCACAATGTTGAGTCTGCCTATCCATGAGCATGGTATGTTTTTCCATTTATGTAGATCCCTTTGGGTTTCTTGCAGTAGTATTTTGTGGTTTTCTTTGTATAGGTCTTTTACATCCCTGGTTAGATTTATTCCTAAGTATTTTATTTTTTTAGAGGCTATTATAAATGATGCTGTTTTCGTTGTTTCCTTTTCATTGTTCTCTTTATTGGTGTGTAGGAATCCAACCGATTTTTGTATGTTTATCTTGTATCCTGCTACTCTGCTGAATCTTTCTATTAGTTCCAGTAGTTTTCTCGTGGAGTCTTTTGGATTTTCTAGTATCTAGTATTTTGCATAGTATTATATCATTGGCAAATAAGGGCAGTTTTACTTCTTCATTACAAATTTGGATGCCCTTTATTTCTTTTTCTTGCCTTATTGCTGTTGCTAGGTCTTGAAGCACAATGTTAAATAAGAGTGATGATAAAAGGCATCCTTGTCTTGTTCCCTCTTCTCAAGGGGAAAGTTTTCAGCCTCTCTCCATTAAGAATGATGTTGGCCATTGGTTTTGCATAGATGCCCTTTATTATGTTGAGAAATTACCTATTTTACTGAGATTTTTTATCAAGAATGGGTATTGGACTTCTTCTGGGTCAGTTGAGATGATCATGTGATTCTTTTCTTTCCTCTTATTTATATGATGGATTATGTTGATTGATTATCTAATGTTGAACCATCCTTGCATACCTGGTACAAATCCTTATTGTTGTATTATTTTTTTGATATGATGCTGAATTTTATTGGCTAGAATTTTGTTGAGAATTTTTGCATCTGTATTCATGAAAGATGTTGGTATGTAATTTTCTTTGTTGTGGTGTCTTTGCCTGGTTTTGGCATCAGGGTTATGTTGGCATCATAGAATGAATTTGGAAGTGTCCTTTCCTTTTCTGTGTTTTGAAATAGTTTGAGTAGTACTGGTATAAGCTCTTCTCTGAATGTTTGGTAGAATTCTCTACTGAAGCCATCTGGGCTAGAGCTTTGTTTTGTTCGGAGGTTTTTTTTTTTTTAATTACTTTTTCAATCTCTTGTTATGGGTCTGTTCATATTTTCAACATCACTTTGTGATAGTTTGGAAAGGTAGTGTGTTTCTAGAAATTTATCCATTTCCTTTTGGTTTTCAAATTTGTTGGAGTGTACTTTTTAATAATACTCTATTATGATCCTTTTCATTTCAGATGGTTCTGTTTTAATGTCTCCCATTTCATCTCTTATTTGGGTTATTTGCATCCTCTCCTGTTTTTCTTTTGTCAGTCTGGCCAGTGGTTTGTCGATTTTGTTGATCCTTTCAAAGAACCAACTTTTGATTTTGTTGATTCTATTGTTTTTCTATTCTCTAATTTATTTCTCCTCTGATCTTTATTATCTCCTTTCTTCTGGTGGTTGTGGGCTTTTTTGCAGTTCTCTTTCTATTTGTTTGAGTTTTGTAGTTAATGTTTTGATTTTGTTCCTTTCTTCCTTTTTGCTGTGTGCGTCTATTGCTATAAATTGTCCTTTGAACACTGCATTTGCTGTGTCCCAAAGGTTTTGGTATGATGTGTTTTCATTCTCCTTTGATTCTAGGAAGTTTTTGATTCTATCTCTGATTTCTTGTATAAGCAAGTGGTTTGTAAGCAGGATGTTATTCAGTTTCCGTGTAATTGATTTTTTTCCTTGCTCTTCCTGTTTTTAATTTCTACCTTGATGGTACTGTGGTCAGAGAATATACTTTGTATTATCTCCATGTTTTGGATATTTTTGAGGGTTGCTCTGTGGCCTAAGATGTGGTCTATTCTGGAGAATGTTCCGTGTGAGTTGGAAAAGAATGTGTACTTTGAAGCTGTTGGGAGTAGTGTTCTGTATGTGTCTATGAGATCAAGTTGGCTGTTTGTGCCCTTTAGGTCTTCTGTATCTTTACTGAGTTTCTTTCTTGATGTGCTGTTCTTTACAGAGATTGGCGTGTTGAAGTCTCCTACTATTATTGTGGACCTGTCAATTTCTCTTTTCAGTGCTGTTAGAGTTTGTTTATGTAGTTTGATGCCCTGTCATTGTGTGTGTAGATGTTTATTATGATTATGTCTTCATGATGGATTGTTCCTTTAATGACTATATAGTATCCTTCTTTTTCTTTTAGGGTGGATTTTGTTTTAAAGTCTATTTTATCTGACATTAGTATTGCCACTCCTGCTCTTTTTTTTGTAGCTGTTTGCTTGATGTATTTTTTTCCATCCTTTGATTTTCAATAAATTTACGTCTTTGTTCCTAAGGTGTGTCTCTTGTAGACAGCATATTGATGGATCCTGTTTTTTAAATTCATTCTGTCACTGTCTGTCTCTCTACGGGTGCATTTAGGCCATTTACATTTAGTGTAATTATTGATAGGTGTGAGTTTATTGCTGTCATTTTGTAGTGATTTTTTTGGTGATGCAAAATTTTCTTTGTTCCTCTTACTCTCCTGTGCTGAATTCCTTTTGTTTGTGGAATTTTTTTTTTCATTTCTTTTGTATTTGTAGATTTTGTTTTTTACTGAGTCTTTATGGTTTTCTTCTTCTTTTTTTTTATGAGTAGGTTTGTTAACTTTCTTTGTGATTACCTTGAAACTTACCCTTATCTTCTTAGGTTTGAACGAGTCTATTATTACTTGGTATCGCCTTGCCTTACTCTCCATTAGAAGGTTCTATACCTACACCATTTATTCCCTCTTTTATTGTTCTGATGTTGTTGTCATTTACAGATTAACCTCCCTGGTTCCCTGTTGTAATTCTTTTCGCTTTGTATAGTCCTTGAGAGTTCATTTCCTAGGTTGATATCTAGCTGGTATGATCCTGCATCCTAGATTCAGCCTCTGGTCTGATGTTTATTCTCAGACCAAAGGACTCCCTTTAATAATTTTTGTAAATTTGGTTTGGTTTTTACATATTCCCTTAATTTCTGTTTATTTGGAAATGTCCTAAAATCACCATCATATTTGAATCAGAGTTTTGCAGGATATATTATTCTTGGCTGGCAATTTTTTTTCTTTCAAGGTTTTATATATGTCATCCCGTTGCCTTCTTGCCTGAATGGTTTCTGCCGAATAATCCAAGCTTAGTCTTATTATTTCTCTCTGCATGTGACTTTTATTTTCCCTCAAGCTGCTCTCAGGATTCTTTGTCTTTGGTTTTAGTGAGCATGATTATGATATGCCTTGGTGATTTTCTTTTGGGGTCTCTCCTATATGGGGTTCGTTTCAGGTTCTTGGATGGTCAGCTTTTCATCTTTCATGATACTAGGGAAGTTTTCTGTCAGCAGTTCTTCAGTGATCCTCTCTGTGGTTTCTGTTTTCTCCCCCTGTTCTGAAACTCCAATCACTTGCAGATTTCTGCTTTTGATGGTATCCCACATAACTCGCAGGGTCTCTTCATTTTGCTTTGTTATTTTTTCTGATTTTTCCTCAGAGTTGTATCCAAGTGTTTGTCTTCAGTTGGGCTGATCATATCTTCCATTGTGTCAAATCTGCTCCTCAACCCTTCTACGACACTGTCCATTTCTGAAATCTTGTTGTGTATCTTTTGGTTTTCTAGTTGTTGTTTTTGTATGACTTATAGCTGTGAATTTATTTTGGCATTTTGTTCCTGTATTATTATCTTCCTGAATCCTTCCATTTTTGTCTGTATTGTTCATCAATTTGTCTGCCATTTCTATGAATTTGTCTATTTTTCCCTCATTTTTGTCTGCTTTTTGCTTCAACTCTTGTGTAGCTCAGAATATTAGAGATTTGAATTTGCTATTAGGTAGTTCTAGTGTCTTTTCTTTTACTGGAAAGTCATCTGGTGTTTTATTTTGGATGTCAACTGGGACCATTGTGTCCTTTTTTTTTATATTTTCTGCTGTCTTTGGGACATTCAGCAGTTATTTTCTCATTTATTTATTGTAGATATGTTTGTTTTATCCTGCTTTTTAAAAAATTTGGTTATGTCTGAGTAGGTGAGCTGTGCATTCTTTGTTGTTTACTTGTCTGAGAGCATAATACTTTTCACCTCCTTGTCCAATGGGCAGGCTCAGTCACTCAGCTATGGTGCAGCACAGCAGGTTCAGCTAAGGGAAGTTGCTGAGATGGTTTGTTTGTAGCACATACTAGGGCCAACAGGGTGCAACAGGAATCATTCCAGGGAAGGTTCTGGTAGGCTGTGTCTGTGCTGCTTAGGTATGTGATGTTCAGTGCACAATGCAGGTAGGCAGGAATAAGGGGGTAGATTGGGATGTTCAGAGCTAAGATGGGTATGGGAAAGAGGAGAGAGAGGAGAAACAGTGGCCAAAAACAAACAAATAAGCAAAAAAGAGTACTAACGGAGCTTGCCATTGGAGTGGAGAAATGAGAGACTGAGACATGGAGAAAAACAAAAAGAAAAAAAAAGAAAAAGGGTAAAAGAAAAAAGTAAATACAAATTAAGGAAAAAAAAGAAAAGCCCCAAGGGATCCCCCTGGTGTGGCTGCAAAGACTCGGTAAGTGACTCCCAGGCCACGAAATACAGCCTGGCTAGATGGGGTAGAGTTGTCACACAGTGCCAGGTATTCAGGTGACAGGAAGAGAAGGTAAGTATAGAGAGACGAGAAACTAAGAAATGATGAAAGACAAAAAGAGAAAAGGAGAGAAAAGAAAACAGAAAAAACAAGCCAAACAAACAAATGTCCCCAGGGATCCCACTCCATGGCTGTAAAGACTGAGGAAGTAGCTCCCAAGCCACGCAGTACAGCCCAGCAAGAAGGGGCCCCCAAGCCTAGAAAAGAAAAAGAAAACAAACAAACAAATCAGAACAGAACAAATCAAAACAAACAAACAAACTAAAAACCCTGGGGATCCCACCAGTACGGCAGTATGGGCTGGGAAGCAGTTTCACAGTGAATTGGTGTTTCACAGCCTTTCAGGAAGAAGCAAAGATGGCAAACAGAGTCAGGTATTTGATTGAGGGGAGTAGAGGTGGTGAGAGGTATGGAAGACATCAAAAGAGGTGGAAAAAAGCAACATGAGCAACAATGGCACTCTGGGAGTGGCCACGGTGGGCAGGTGGAATCCAAGCAGCAGAGGGCTGAAGCCAGTCCCTCCCGGCCAAGAGACTGTGGCTGCTGGAAGCAGAGGAGGCTGAGTGGCAGTGAAGAAGGGTGGGGGTTGGGAAAGCATATATTGCTGGGAGCTCCATGAAGCTGCTTTCCTGTACTCTGTTCACCGATCTCCGACAGGAGTCCAAGATGGTGAATCTGTGCTGCGTTAGCTGATAGGGGATCTCTGCACATGTCTCTCCTCTTTCTCTCCTGTCAGTTTCTTATTACATTCGGTGCTTGGCTGAGTTCTTTATCTCTTCATCTGGTGTGTAGGGTTTCAGGATTGACATTTGTCTTTGTTTGACTTAGTTTTTTGGGTCTTTGCTGTGGAGGAACAGCCTGGTGCTTCTGTCTATAGAGTCATGTTGCCCAGAAGTCTTATTCTGTTCTTGTTGGTTGGAGTATTCTACAAATGTGTGTCAAGTTGATTGATGGTATTGTTCATGTCTTCTATATCATTACTGACTCTATGTTTGGTTATTCTGTTGATTAATAAGAGAGAAGTGTTGAATTATCCAACCAGCATTGTAGATTTTTCTATCTTTCCTTTCAGTTCTACCATGTATTTTGAAGCTCTGTTGTTAGGTACATTCACATTTTCTATTGTTAAATAGTCTTCATGGATTTGCTTTTTTTTTTTTTTTTAACATTATGTAATATCCCTCTTTATTCCTGATAGTATTCCTTGTTCTGAAGTCTACTTTGTTTCATATCAATATAGTAATCCAGTTTTCTTTAGGTTTGCGTTTGCAGGTTATATCTTTTTCACCATTTATTTTTTCCCTACCTATGCTTTCTTATTTAAAGTAAGTTTCATGTAGACAGCGTACAATTAATTCTTGCTTTTATTCAATCTGACAATCTCTCTCTTTTAATTAGTGTCTTTAGACCATTTACATTGAAAGTAATTACATGAATAATTGATATGGCTGGATTAAAATTTTTCATCTGGCAGCTGTTTTTATTTGTTCCATTTCTTTTCAATTTAATTTTACCTTCTTTTTACCCATTTTTGGATCTGTTGGTTATTTTTTATGATTCAAGTTTGTGTACTCTGCTGATATTTATATCTCTCTTTTTTTTGTTTTGGTTGTCCTAGGGTTTGCAGTATATATCTTTAACCGATAACAGCCTACCTTCAAATAGTATTTTACCACTTCATACACAGTATAAGAACCTTGCAGTATTGTACTTCTCCAGCCCATCTTGTTATTTCTGCATATGTTATAAATCCACTATACCTTGGTACTATTTTTACTTTAGACATACAATTATATTTTAGAGTATTTAAAATTAAGACAAAAATTTCTTTTTTATATTTTATCATTGTAATAATTTCTGAACATATATTTGTGTAAACCTAAGTTTCTGTCTTGTATCATATTCCTTATTCCCAAAGACCTTCCTTTAACATTTTTTTGTAGTGTAAATCTGCTGGAAATGAATTATCTCAGATTTTCTGCCTTCATTTTGAAAGATATTTTCACTGAGTACAGAATTCTATGTCGACAGTTTTTCTTTCCATACGTCACAGAGATGTCACTCTATCATCTTTTTGCTTGCATAGTTTTTGACAAGATATCTGAATTTTTAACTTTTTTCCTCTTTAGGTAATGATTTTTTTTTTTTTTTTTTTAAAAACCCTATCAGTCTTCAAAATTTTATCTACAGTTTTTTGTGGACCATTGTCTCGGGGAACATCTAGCTCAATTGGCATCACATAGTTTATAAAGAAGATGTTCTTCATTCTACTTTGGTGAATAGTGTCTGGGGTCTTAAAAGCTTATGAGTGGCCATCTAAGACACTTCACTGGTGTCACCCTGTCTGGAGCAAGGGAGAATGAAGAAAACCAAAGACACAAGGGAAAGATTAGTTCAAATGACTAATGGCCTACAAGTACTACAGCCTCCACCAGACTGAGTCCAGCACAACTAGGTGGTGCCTGGCTACCACCACTGACTGCTCTGACAGGGATCACAATAGAAGGTCCTGGACAGAGCTGGAGAAAAACGTAGAACAAAATCCTAACTCACACACACACACAAGAGACCGGATTTACTGGTCTGACAGAGACTGGAGAAACCCGGAGAGTATGTCCCCTTGACACACTTTTATCTCAGTACTGAAGTCACTCCTGAGTTTCACACTTCAGCCAAAGATTAGACAAGCCCATAAAACAAAATGAGACTAAATGGATACATCAGCCCAGGGGCAAGGACGAGAAGGCAGGAGGGGACAGGAAAGTTGGTAATCAACTAAAGGTCAAGAAGCAGAGAGTGTTGACATGTCATGAGGTTGGCAACCAATGTCACAAAACAATATGTGTACTAATTGTTTAATGAGAGGCTAGTTAGTTCTGTAAACCTTCATCTAAAGTACAGTAATAAATAAATAAATATGTGAGGAACAAAAAAATAGTGCACTGCTTATTATGCTTAATCAGTAAATGAAATCTTAATTCACTGTTGACTTTCATCTCATTTCTTCTTCCCCTGCTTCCAAAAATGCCAATTCCTTATGGTTAACCGTAACTGGAAATACGACTAAACTTTACTAAGCACCAGTTTTTTTGCTAGGCACTCTGATTGGCATTTTATAATTCTTTATTTTATCTACTTCACACAACAATTTTGCAAGGCATGTTCTGCTTTTTTTTTTTTTTTTTTTTTTTTTACAGAGAGTTAAATAACTTTCCTAAAGTCTCAGCATTGACCTTGCAAGGATTCAAAACTTCAGTGTTTCTGGCTCAAGTGCCCTGTCCACTAATAACATACAGAACAGAAGACGAAGCTATTGAAATATCTTAAAACTTAATGTTACTTTGCCAACCTCCACACCACATTTTACTTGAAAAGGGACTAGAAAAGTGAACTTGCCAATACCCTCCTGAATTCTGGAGAAGCCACCAAAAAATGGGCAGATGAGAAAACTAAAGCTCCGCCCAAGTACATACCTAATAAGTCAAAGAGGAGTAATTATTAAAATAAAACAACATAGTTGCCATTTATAGAAATATTGACTCATATCTAATAAGACATGATGAGAACATAGAGTAGAAATATTTACTTTATGCCCCCCAAAATTATGGGCATTACCATAAAATGTTAAAATTAATCAAGAATTGCACAATTTTAAATCTAGAAGACTAAATGATGGCAGATTATTTGTCTACTTTGAGCTTATCTGATTTGCAAATATATCCACCATTCTTTATCAGTGTTTGTCCTCAATTATGTGTGGTCTTCCAGTATGAGTACCTTCTTATAAAAAGTGACTGTCTTATAAATATAACACCCTCAAACTCTCTCCCCTTTAGTTTTCTCATCTATGAAACAGAAATACCAAACACCATTTCAAATAGATCTCACTGATAAGAAATAAATTCCTAATTATAAAAGCACTTTGAAAGAAACTTCTTTAAACATTAGATTATAATATCATTAACAATTGTGGTTTGGTAAATGCTGTGTTAAAAAAATCTGTAATTTTGGTTTTCAATAGTTTAGTGTGTGTATTTGTGTGTGTGTGTGTGTATGCATGTGTGCACGTGTGTTTTGTTTTCCTTTTGATTGTGGCCCTTTGAACTTGTTGGAAGTGAAGTTTGATGTCTTTCATTATTTCTGGAAAATTATTGCTACTATGTCTTCAGATATTCCTTCTGTCCCTTTTTCTCTTTCCAGGATTCCAGTTACGCATATATTAGACCATTTTGTATTATTCTACAGCTCTTGGATGCTCCTGTTTGTTTTGTTTTGTTTTTTTCTCTCTCTCGTGTTTTAGTTTCTGTAATTTCTTTTACCTACTGTCTTACTTATCTAGTGCTACTATACCAGAAATACCACAAGTAGATGGCTTTAACAAAGAGAAATTTATTCTCTCACAATCTAGGGGCTAGAAGTTGTAATTCAGGGTACCAGCTACAGGGGAAGGCTTTCTCTCTCGTCGGCTCTGGGTGAAGATCCTTGTTATCAATCTACCCCTGGTCAGGAGCTTCTCAGAGCAGTGACCCCAGGTCCAAAGGACATGCTATGCTCCCGGTGCTTCTTTCTTGGTGGAATGAGGTCTCCCTGTCTTTCTGCTTGCTTCTGTCTTTTATATCTCAAAAGAGATTGGCTCAAGACACAGCCCAATCTTGTAGATTGAGTCCTGCCTCATTAACATAACTGCTGCTAATCCCATCTCATCAACATCATAGAGGTAGGATTTACAACACATAGGAAAATCACATCACCTATCTTCAAGTTCAATGACTCTTTTCTCGGTTCTGTCCAGTCTACTAATAAGCTTGTAAACATAATTCATCTCTGTTATCATGTCTTTTGTATCTAACATTTCCATTTAACTCTTATAATTTGTATCTCTTCTGAAAGTCTCCTATGCATGAATATTGACAACTTTTACACTAGAGACCTTAGCATATTAATTATAAAACAAACAAAAATTCCATTGCTGTCAAGTCGATCCAAACCCATACTGACCCTATAGTTTTGTTAAATTCCCTACCTCATGATTCCAATACCTGAGTCAGCTCTGAGTCTATTTCTGTCAATTTCTTTATCTCCTTGCAGTATATTTTTTTATTTCTTGCTTTTTTGTGTCTCATACTCTTGATTGAATGCTTGACATTGTATATGAAAGAGTAGACACTGAAGTAAATAGCATTTATGCCCAGGATTGAGCACATAGGGTGTGATTCAGTTTGTTTTAGTGTTCCTGGTCCAATCTCGGTTTGTGGCCTTCCCTATATCTCTGCACCACAGCTGCACCACCGATGGTGTCTCTTTACCTACTTTTGCTCTTCTCCATTGGTGTAGGCTGCTGTTGCTTATTATTCAATGCTTGCCAGATTAGTGTTGGAGGCAGTGTTGTTCTTTGTGGTCCTGGGCCAGAGCCAGTTTTAGGTAGGCTCTATGTGTCTAAGTCTCAGTGGCCAGATTTTCTCAGTGATCCTGCCTTTTTCCCTATTGCAGACAAACTCTAACTTATTTCTTTGGTGGATCTTGTGTGGGAGAGAGTTCCCTATACCTCCCTCAGAGGTAGAGGCTTGATTTCCTTCACCTTCCCCAGCCACGTTGGGTTTTCTCATATGTCCTAGGGATGACAGGTTTTATTGTCCTTTTCCTAGTGCTTTTAAAGCTTTTGCTCCATAGGTGAGAAGGGTCTAGATAGAGCTTTATACTTTTCTGCAGTGGCAGCGACTTATTTCCTTCAGTCCGGGGGTTGTCAGACTTTTTCTGTAAAGGCCAGATAGTATGTATTTTAGGCTTTGTGGACCATACTGTTTCTGACACAACTACTCAACTCTGGTTTCCCAAACCCCCCCCCCCCACCCCCTTAGCAAGGAACCAAGTAAAATATGTAAATGAATAGATATCTATCTGTGCCAATAAAACTTTATTTACCAAAACAGTCAGCTGGCTGGACTTGACCCATGGGCTGCAGTTTGCCAACACTTGTTCCAGACTTTCATCACTGAGGGTGATTCTTTTGTTCTGCCCATAATTTTCTCATGAGCATCCATGTATGTGCATGGAGAAAATCCTGTGAATGGTAATAAATTCCTATTGCATCTGTGATTTGCAAACATTTATATTCTCATGCTATCTCAGGCTTGACTTCTGCAATTCATTAAAAGTTCAGCCAATTCTTATATCTTCTTGCATCTCTTTCTCCCATACTATGGCACAGGTGAGCCAGTGCTTGCATACCATTTATCTTTGGAGGTGATTTGTCTTTGGATTTTAGGATACTTAGTTTCTTTGCAGAGTGTGCTCTCTATAGAGTCATTAAGAGTTATGAATTCATAGTTTCTTTTCCTTTCTTATTGTTAGTGTGGAAGCAATGCTTTTTTTCAGGTCTCTACATCTTAGGCAAAAGCATTCTTTTTCTTTCCAATATTTTTTCTCTTTGCTCTTCAGGTGGGATAATTTCTATTGACCTATTATCAAATTTACTGATCCTTTCTTTTGCATTCTCCAAACCACTATTAAGATAATCAAATATTTCTTTTCTTCATTTCAGATATTGTACTTTTCATTTATACGGTCTCCATTTGGTTCTTTATATAATTTCTATTTCTCTGTTGAGTTTCACAATCTGTTTATTCATTATAACTATATTTTCTTTAATTGCTTATTCATAAAGCTATCTTAAAATCCTTGTCTGGTGATTCTAACACCTATGTCATTTGTCTGCATTTTTCTTGACTATGTGTTGCATTTTTTCCATTTGCATGTCTACTAATTTTTTATTGCATGATGAATATTGTAGCTAATATTTTGTATTGACTTTTGTACCTATTATTTTTTCTGAAGAGTTTTCCCCCCCCTCTAGTAGGCAGTTAACTGGCTGGATTCATACTCAAACTCTATCTTTCTCACAATGGATAGCATCTAGAATACTTAGTCCTTTCTGCCTTTCAGATTTGGATTTGTTTCAGGATTTTTGGAGTCCTTTCCATACATGTGCAATTGGGGAATCAGCAAAGATTTAGTCAACATTATATACAGATTTTGGAGCTCCCCCTTTGCTTCTCTCCTTTTTATTATTTCCACCATCACTGGTAAGTTCAATTTCATCAAGCCAGTATGACTGGAGCTTTCTCCTTGAGTCCTAGCTGCCTCACCTTCATAGACTTGAGAATGCCCTCAGATAGAAAGTTATTTACATGATTAATATAATCCAGTTCAGTTCCTTCATTCAAAGGTCAACTCCCCTTCAGTTTCTGCCTTCTTTTATTTGCTCTCTAGTGGCTTCAAATAGTTGTTTTAAATGTTTTTTCCCCCAGAGTTTATAATTGTTATTTGCAGGAAGGTCAGTTTTATTAAAGCTACTTCTTCATTGGAAGTGGTACTTGCCAGAAGTAGGTTTATAATATTAAATAAATTTTCTGTTCATTAGTCTAATAAAATAGTGGAATGATAAAATCTCATAAAAGCTTTTTACTGGTCATTTTTTTCGAAGTTTGTTTTTAAAAGTGATAATAAGTCTGTTCACAGGAAAAATTATTAACGTTATTATTTGAGAAGCAAAGGTAAAACACCCATCATCTTTTGTGGAAAAAAAATTATTTGCGAAAAACTAGGAGGCTAAATCTAAAGCAATGTTGTATACTTTGAAACATTATTCTTACTTTTTAAATAAAGCATTCTGCTTTTACTATTTCAAATTCACATTCTTCTCCACTTCCTAACCCTACCATCTTGCTTATTTTCCTTCAGAGACTTTAGAACAATGGTGACAGATAATGCAATAACATATATTTTTATCACTTTGCCACACACAGTCTTACTGTCTGGCCAATCACTTACTTTACAGAAAAATTTAAAATATTCTATATTAGCCATTCTAATATCTTTCAGGCTTCCTAGTAGAGAAAAACAAAACCCACACAAGCACTTAACATGATTTATCTATCAAACAATAGCTTAAAGATGTTTCACCAATAAGGTTTTAAATTTTGATTGAAACTGGGAGAGTATCATACATTTAATAATTGTCTATAGTTTAAACTATGGATAAAGTGTAATTTAAAACTAATATTAGAAAATGCTTAAAAAGCCTTTGCTATATGTCAGTCTAGTTCTAAGTGCTTTATATACATTAATTCTATGAGCCTAAAGTCACTAATCTGTATCACTGTATTACATAACAGTAGATATGTAAGGTAAGGCTATACTTGGAAAATTCAAAGCACATTGTTTCAGTAAATGCTTTACTATTACTTAAGTAATTTACTTAAGCATTTACTTAAGCATAAGAACTGTTATGTAAGGTAAGTCTATACTTGTTATGTAAGTCGTTCAGTTAAAGATCTTTGGATGTAACTGCTTTTGAAAAATTATACCATTTTTTGATGACAATTTTTGCATAATAAATAAATGCATTATAAGAAGTAGTATTTCAAAATTATGATTTTAGGCAAAGAATAATCAATTCACTTGACAGAACAGTTTCTAAACAGAAAATACATGGAATGGATTTGAATTTTACAACATGTTTGGACAAACCCAAACATTTTGTTTTGTGGACATATGCTGAGCAAGAGGGATGAAAAAGTAGCGTCTTCTAGAATTTTTCAGTCTGTTGTACATGTGAACTATTCATAGGTTTAAAAAATACTATTATATATAGCTTTTATTTTGTTTTACATGTGTTTTTCTTTTCATGGTTAGGTTCATTTTAATGCAAGATAACCACTAGGCTCCAAAAGTTTGAAATATTTATGAAATAGTTCAGAGGAAAAATGTAGCTTACAAATAATTAATCCCTAGTAGCCTTCCTTCACCAATAAACTTCTTTCCTCCTGTAGTGAGTACAATAAACCTTCTTTAAATTACATTCTGTGTTCAAAATGTATTTATTAATTTTCAAATTACTATTTATTATGTACACGAACTTATTCTGTTCTTCAATTGACACTTTTTTTAAAAAATTTTTTTGTTGTACTTCAGGTGAAGGTTTACAGAACAAATAGATTGTCATGAAAAAGTAGTACACATATTGTTTTATGACATTGGTTAACAACCCCACAACATGTCAACCGTCTCCCTTCTTGACCTTTTTTTTTTTTTTTTGCTGAAAATATACATAGCCAAAGATACACCATTTCAAAAATTTCTACGTGCACAGTTCAGTGACATAGACTATGCTCTTACAATTGTGCTGCTATTCTCACTTTAGATGAAGGTTTGCAGAACAAAATAGTTTCTCATTAAACAGTTAGTACACATGTTGCCCTATGACAATGGTTAAGAATCTCACAACACATCAACACTATCCTTACTCAACCTTGGGTTTCCTATCACTAGCTTTCCTGTCCCCTTTCGCCTTCTGGTCCTTGTTCCTGGACTGCTGTGCCTCATTAGTCCCATTAGGTTTTATGGGGCTGTCCACTCCCCAGCTGAACGGTGAGCCTCAGAAGTGATTCACAACTGAGCTAAAAGGTTGTCTGGGGGCCATATTCTAGGGGTTTCTCCAGTCTCCTTTAGGCCAGTAAATCTGGTCTTTTTTGTGTGTGTTAGAATTTTGTTCTACATCCTTCTC
>NW_004443941.1:35577401-35593312 GCF_000243295.1 Trichechus manatus latirostris
GCATTCAGTAGTTATTTTTCTCATTTATTGATTGTAGATTTGTTTGTTTCATCTCCCGCCCCCCTTTTTTTTTTAAATTTTACTATGTCTGTGCAGGCGGATTGTGTGTTCTTTGTTGTTTGCTCATCTGTGAGCACAATACTTTTCACCTCCTTCTCCATTTGGCAAGGTCAGTCACTCAGATATGGTACGGCAGCCAGGTCTAGCTGAAGAGGAGTTACTGGGACGGGTTGTTTGTGGCACTTACTACAGCCACCAGAGCAGGTTGGTAATCAGTGCAGGGCAGGTTCCAGTAGGCCATGCCTGTGCTACTTGGTGGTGTGATGTCAAGCACATGGTGCAGGTAGGCAGGATGCAGTGGGGAGATTGTTATGTGTAGAGCTAAGATTGATATGGGAGAGAGGAGAGAGGAACAGGAGCCAAAAACATACAAACAAAGAAAAAAGAATGCTAGGGCAGCTTGCCTTTGGAGTGGAGAGATGAGAGACTATGAGACGGGGAAAAACAGAAAGGGGAAGAGGAAGAAAAGAAAATAAAAGAATAAATAAATAAAAACTGGAAAGGTTAAAGAACTGCAAAGTTCCCAGGGATCCCACCAGTGCCACTATGAGGCCTGGGGAAGTTGCTCTCAGGTGTTGCAGTACAGCCTGGCTAGAAGGCATAAAGTTATACAACAGCAGGTATTCAGGGAACAGAAAGAGAAGGAAGATATAAAGAGATGAGAAACTGAGCAATGAAGAAAGATAAAAAGGGAAAAAGAGGAAAACAAAACAAATTAAAAAAAAAAAGAACAAGAAAGGCCCCCAAAAAACAGAAAAAAAGAAAAACCAATGAAAAAAGAAATGCTCTCAGGGATCCCTCTGCACGTCTGTGCAAGCTGAGTGGGAAGTCTTCTTGCCACACAGCACCGCCTGGCCAGAAAGTGTTCCCAACTCAAGAAAAGGAAAGGAAAACAAACAAATAATTCAAAACAAACAAACAAAAGCCCCGGGATCGCACCAGCGTGGCAGCCCAGACAGGGAAGCAGCTCCACACTCGAATGGAGCTCCACAGCCCCTCAGGAAGAAGCAAAGATGGTGCACAGAGCCAGGTATTTGAGCAAAATGAGGGAGAGGTGGTGAGAGGTAAGGACGAAATCAAAAGAAGCAGAAAAAAAGCAACACCAGTAGCCAACAATTGGCATTCAGAGAGCCAGCTAGTGCGTGCTGGTGTTTCTCGACAAGAGACTGTGTCCGCAGGAAGTAGAGGGGGCCGAGTGTGGGTGAAGAAGGGTAGGGAGTGGAAAAGCATATATCACAAATTAGTGGAGCTCTGCAGCCCCTCAGGAAGAAGCAAAGATGGCGCACGGAGCCAGGTATTTGAGCAAGAGGAGGGGGAGGTAGTGAGAGGTAAGGAAGAAATCAGAAGAAGCGGACAAAAGCAACACCGGCAGCCAACAAATGGCACTCAAAGAGCCGACCCATTCAGGTGTGTGGAATCCAAGCAGCTGCTGTTTCCCAGTCAAGAGATTGTGGCCACAGGAAGCAGAGGAGGCTGAGTCGGGGTGAAGAAGGGTGGGGGGTGGGAAAGCGTATATCGCAAATTACCAGTTGTTTTGTCTCCTGCTGGATGCTCCGTGAGGCTGCTTTTTCATACCCCATTTGCTGGTCTCTGGTAGGAGTCCAAGATTGTGGATTCATGCTGCGTTAGCTGGTCGGGGACCTCTGCATGAATCTCTCCTCGCTCTTCATTCTCTGTCAGTTTTCTCACTCCATTTGGTGCTTGGCTGAGTTCTTTATCTCTTCATTTGATGTTTTAAGGTTTCAGGATTGTTGTATTCTCTGTTCAGCTTAGTTTTTTGCATCTTTGCTGTGGAGGGACGGCGTGGTGCTTCTGCCTAGAGTGCCATTTTGCCAGAACTCTGGATCCTGTTTTTTATAATTCATTCTGTCATTCTCTATCTCTCTATGGGCGCATTTAGGCCGTTTACATTCAGTGTAATTATTGATAGGTATGAGTTTATTGCTGTCATTTTGTAGTGGTTTTTTTTTTTGTGGTGCTGATGTTTTCTTTGCTCCTCTTACTCTCCTGTGCTGCATTTCTTTTGTTCGTGGATTTTGTTTTCATTTCTTTTGTTTTCGTAGGTTTTGTTTTGCACTGAGACTTTATGCTTTTCCTCTTTATTTTGATGAGTAGGTTTGTTAACTTTCTTTGTGGTTACCTTGAAATTTACCTTTATCTTCCTAAATTTGAGGCACTGTATTATTACTTGGTATCACCTTGCCTTCTTCTCCATTGGAAGGTTGTATAACTACACCATTTATTCCCTCTTTTATTGTTCTGATGTCGTTATCATTTACAGATTAACTTCTCTGATTCTCTGTTGTATTTCTTTTGCTTTTGTATAGTTCTTGAGAATTCACTTCTTAGATTGGTACATGGCTTGTACAAGCCTGTGTCCTTGATTCAGCCTGTGGTTTGATGTCATTTGTTCTTAGATCAAAGGAATCCTTTTAATAATTCTTGTAAGTTGGTTTTAGTTTTTACATATTCCCTTAATTTCTGTTGATCTAGAAATGTCCTAATTTCACCATCATGTTTGAATCAGAGTTTTGCAGGATATATATTCTTGGCTGGCAATTTTTTTCTGTCAAGGTTTTATATATGTCATCCCATTGCTTTCTTACCTGCATGGTTTCTGCCAAATAATTCGAGCTTAGTCTTACTGTTTCTCCTGTTTATGTGACTTTTGGTTTTTCTCGAGCTCCTCTAAGGATTCTTTGTTTGCCTTTTGTTTTGGCGAGTGTGATTATGATATGTGCTCTGGTGATTTTCTTTTGGGGTGTATCCTAAATGGGGTTTGATGAGCTGCTTGGATGGCCAGATTTTCATCTTTCATGATATTGGGGAAGTTTTCTGTCAGCGTTTCTTCAATGATCCTCTCTGTTTCTGTTTTCTCCCCCTGTTCTGGAGCCCCAATCACTAGTACATTTTTGCTTTTGATTGTATCTCACGTAATTCTCAGGGTCTCTTCATTTTTATTCATTCTTTTTTCTGACTTTTCCTCAAACAGAGTTGTATCCAAGTTTTTGTCTTCAATTGCACTGAGCCTGTCTTCCATTGTGTCAAACCTGCTCCTCAGCCCCTCTATGACATCGTCTATTTCTGAAATCTTGTTTATCTTTTGGATTTCTAATTGTTGTTTTTGTATGATTTCTAGTTGTGAATTTATTTTAACATTTTGTTTCTGCATTATTTCCCTGAATTCTTCCATTTTTTTTGTCTGTATTTTCCATGAATTTGTCTGTCATTTCCAGGAGTTTGTCTATTTTTTCCTCATTTTTGTCTGCTTTTTGCTTCAACTCTTGGTTAACTCTGAGTATTAGAGATTTGAATTCCCTATCAGGTGGTTCTAGGGCCTCTTCTTCTACTGGAAAGTCACCTGGTGTTTTATTTTGGACGCTTCCTGGAACCATCCTGTCCTGTTTTTGTAAATGTTTTAATATTGTCTGCTGTCTTTGGGCCATTTGGTAGTTATTTTCCTTGTTTATTGATTGTCGATTTGTTTGTTTCATCCTGCTTTTTTGTTTTATTTGGTTATGTCTGAGCAGACGGGCTGTGTGTTCTTTGTTGTTCACTTGTCTGTGGGCATGATACTTTTCACCTCCTTCTCCAATTGACAGGGTCAGTTGCTCAGATATGCTACAGCAGGGCAGGTCTAGCTGAAGAGGAGCACATGCTAGGGCAGGCTGGTAATCAGTGCAGGGCAGTTTCTGGTAGGTGTGCCTGTGCTGCTTGAGGGTGTGATGTACAGCACACATTGTGGGTAGGCAGGATGGAGGGAGGAGATTGTGTTGTGTGGAGCTGAGTATGGAAAAGAGGAGAGAGGAATAGGAGCCAAAAACATACAAACAAACAAAAAAAGAGTGCTAAAGGAGCTTGCCCTCGGAGTGGAGAGATGAGAGACTGAGAAATGGAGAAAAACAAAAAGGACAAGAAGAAAAAGAAAAGAAAAAAATGAATAAATAAAAATTAGAAAGAAAAAAAAGCTCCTGGGGATCCCACTGGTGTGGCTGCGAGGTCTGGGGAAGTTGCTCCAAGGCCATGAAGTACAGCCTGGCTAAATGGGTAGAGGTGTCACTCAGCACCAGTTATTCATGAGACTGGAAGGGAACGTAAGTATAGAGAGATGAGAAACTGAGTAATGAAGAAAGACAAAAAGGGAAAGAGAGAGAAAAGAAAACAAAACAAATAAAAAAAAGAACAAGAACTCCCCCCCAAAACAGAAAAAAAAAACCACAAGAAAAAAGAAATGCCCCCTGAGGGGGTAGGTCCCAAGCCATGCACTACTGCCCGCCTAGAATGGGTTCCCAATTTGACAAAAGAAAAAGAAAAGAAACAATTCAAAACAAAAAAAGCCCCGAGATCCCACCAGCATGGCAGCATGGGCCGGGAAGCAGTCCCACACTGGAGCGGCGCTTCACAGCCTCTCAGGAAGAAGCAAAGATGGTGCATGGAGCCAGGTATTTGAGAGAAAGTAAGGGGAGGTGGTGAGAGGTATGGAAGAAATCAAAAGAAGTGGAAAAAAGCAACACCAGTGCCAACAAACGGTACTCAGGGATCTGGCCAGTGTGGGCGAGTGGAATCTAAGCAGCACCGGGGTGAAACCAGTGTTTCCTGGCTAAGAGACTGTGGCCGCAAGAAGCAGAGGAGGCCGAGTGGGGGTGAAGAAAGGTGGGGGTTGAGAAAGTGTATATCACTGGCTACTGGTTGTTCTGTCTTCTGCTGGAAGCTCAGTGAAGCTGGTTTCCTGTACCCCCTGTTCACCGACCTCTGATAGGAGTCCAAGATGGCAGATCCATGCTGCATTAGCTGATAGGGGACCTCTGCATGTATCTCTCCTCACCCGCTGTTCTCTGTCAGTTTCTAATTCCATTCAATGCTTGGTTGAGTTCTTTATGTCTTCATTTGATGGTTAGGGTTTCAGGACTGACATTTTCTCTGTTTGGCTTAGTTTTTCAGATCTTTGCTGTGGAGGGACAGTGTAGTGCTTCTGTCTATAGTGCCACATTGCCTGGAAGACCTATAGTGGTATTTTGGTTCTTGGTATTTTTATTCTTTTTAATTTTAGCCACTCTTGTGGTTATGTAGTGGCATCTCATTGCATTTTAATTTGCATTTTTCTGATGATTAATGACATAGGGCATGTTTTCATGTGCTTACTGGCAATTTGTGAATCTTCTTTTATGAAGTGTCAGGTAAATATTTTCCCATCTTTTACTGAGTTGTCTTCTAATTATTTGAATTGCAAGACTTCTTTATGTATTCTGGATAGAATTCCTTTGTTGAGTATATGTGGCAAAAAGTTTCTCCATGTGCCTTGTCCTTTAGTTTTCTTAACTGTGTCTTTGGAGAATCAGAAGTTGATGAAGTCCATTTTATCAATTTTTTTCTTTTATAGTTTGTTGTCTGAAGTGTCTTGTTCAAGAAATATTTACCTAAGACAATGTCACAAAGATTTCGTTCTATTTTAACTCATACATTTAGGTCTATGATCCATCTTTAGTTAATTTTTGCTTATGGTGCGAGGAAAGTGTGTGAGGACACTCTAAAACTGAGGTGGTTGGCATGATTGAAAATGACTGACCTAGGTCTGAATCAAAGCTCCGTTTCTGAATTAAACTTTAGCTTATCCTAGGTCCTCCTTTCTGCCTTCCTAAGAATAGAGCCTGTGATTTAGAGTCTAGTGACATGTAACTTCTTGTAAAACTTTAACCACTCTCAGCAAACAATTAAGGCAACAAGGATGTGGTTTAGGAAGAAATATTTGTCAGGAAATATTCATCCAGATGGTCTTGGGGGAATGCTTATGCAGCATTCCCCAGGAAGAATGTATGTATATTTCAGAAAATTGCTTGCTAGATTGGCTCCAGGAAGTCTATGTTATAAAATAGATTAGCTAACCTTACAGAATTTTAGCTTGCTATTGTCTTGTAACTACATGTAGTCCCAAGCTGCCATGGTTGTGGTCATGTACTCCTTTTCCCATTTTTCTATATAAAAGCTCACCTCTCCCTCAGAATGTTGGAATACTTTGTGATCTCGCATTACACTGTGTTTTCCAGCCTGGCTGTTCTATTCTCCAAATAATCTCTTTGCTTTTACTTTTAACAGAGTGTAAATTTTATTTAGTGTTACAATACTTCTGGTGTCAGAAGTAGGGATTTCGAAGGTGCATTATCTTCGGCGGCCCCAAGGCACCAAGGACTAGAGTCAGGTACCAGCCACCCATTTGGCTTTCTGTCTCTGAGGCTTCTTGAGAGTCCCCTCAAGGTAAATAACCTCTCAAATCTGAGCTTAGTGTTCTTGAGTCACAGTTCTTCAAGTTTTATTTAGGGATTTGTTGTCTATATGTTTGTCTGTCTTCTTTTTGTTCAATGTAAATTTGGATACTCTGACCAAGACATCGGTTCAGGTTTGTGACTTGATTTCTGGCTAGGAATCTTACAGTCCATAAGCTGCAAAATTGGTGGGCATGGGACGGAACTTTAAAAGCCATTAGGGTGTTCGCCACTGAAAGACTCCTGTGACAGGATAAGCTAGGTTGCGAGATGGGCCAGAAGCACTAGGCTGCGTACAAGCTGCAAGAAAATTCTCACACAAAAGAGCAAATTGTAAAATCATACACCATCCACACCCTGCAGCACTCCCTCTTAGGTATTTGCTTGACTCTGGAAACCAAAAGTAATGATCGAGTTTGGATTTTGTTGTGCGCATGTTTGTTCTGTCCGCCAGAAAATAACGCAGGGAATGCCAAATCCAAGAGTAACTCAGGGCCACAACCTGGAACCCCTGCTCATTATATGAATAAGCACTTTGGTCCTCAAACCTGTGCATATTTATCTGGATGGCATGTCCTTACTAGGGACGGTTTGGAAAATCAGTGGCTACTTTGTGGGATCTTTTGAACTTTCTTAGTTTTTCTGTGTAGTAAATTAGAAAATAAAGGCTCCCAGATTAAATAATCTCAATGGGATGCTTATTTTGATTTGTATTTAGAGGCCTCCAAAAAATATCAAGACAACAAAATAGCTTCCCTGCAGTATGCAGTTTCAAAATTTACCAAGCAAAATAAGGAACTGCCATGTCAGAGTTCTACTCTTGCCCCTTCCGCTCCTTTGCCTGCTACTGTTCCTCTATATCCTCTGCCTTTGTATTCTTCTGAAAATACTCTGGCTGAACTTCCTCTCTGTCTTACACAGGTTGCTGACAAACCTTTAAAATTCAACCCATAGATTCTAGGGAGTCTCCTTATGACACGGGTATAAATTTTTCTTTGGACTTGCACAGAATTACATAATATTGTGAAGGATTTCTCCAACTTACATGAGGATCCTTACAAAATTGTCGAGGAATTTAAAATCTTTATTGAAGTTTACCGACTTGGGCTTCTAGATGTATACCAGTTATCGCATATGATAACAGGACCTGGAGAAGCCCAGTTATGGCTACAACATGCTGATTGGAAAGATCCTAAAAAACAGTTTAGCTTTAAACGCTTATAGAACCACTGCCACACTGCTTGAAGATGCTAGAACAATAGGAAAAAGATTACTTGAGGCCATCCCTAAGGCCTTCCCTCCAATCATATACTGGGCAAAAATTCATTCTTTCATACAGAATAAAAATGTGAGTGTATATGATTATCAGACTTCGTTGTTCCAAAAGTTTTCTAAATAGTCCAGGTTGATTCATTAACCCCAGGTGATTCTAGAGCTTTTAACTTTATGTTTTTTTCTGGTCTCAGTCCTGAAATTTCAGTCTTAGTAAAGAGACATCAGCTAGATTGGAAAACAGCCCCAATTGCTGAGCTAACTAATCTGGCTCATGAACTCTCTCAGTCCTTAAAGACTAAACAAACCTCAAAAGCTAATAAGCTTATGGCTCTTCAGTTACAATTACAGTCTCCCAGTCAGAAGAAATTTACTAAACCCTATAATGGCACCAAACCAGGCGCTTGTCATTACTGCAAGAAACTAAGCCACTGGAAAAGTAAATGTTATAAATTGAAAAGTAAACAGAAGGGTTGAAGTTCTTTTTTTCCTTAGAGATATCCAATTGTTCCAGCACTTTTCTCCATCACCTTTTGTTGAAAATCAATTGACCGCATATGAGTCTACTTCAGAGCTCTCTCTATTCTATTCAATGATCCTACCTGGTTATGATATATTATATTTTTCATATGTTATTGGACTTATTTTGGTAATATTTTGTTAAGGATTTTTGCATCTATGTTCATGGGGAATAGTGGCATGTTTAATTTTCTTGTAATGTCTTTGTCTGGTTTTGGAATCAGTGTAATACTGACTTCATAAAATAAGTTGGGAAGTATTTCCTCCTTGTTTGTTTTCTTTAATATCTTATTGAGATAGAATTTACATACTATAAATTTATCCATGCATAGTATACAATTCAATTTTTTTAAAGTATATTCACAGTTGCACAACCATTGCCACAATCTAAGTTTAGAACATATTTGTCATCCCAAAAAGAAACCCCATACCCATTGGTAGTCACTCCCCATGCCTCCCCCCACCCTTGAAGCCTCAACAGCCACTAACCTGCTTTCTGTCTCTATAGACTTATCTATTCTGGACATTTCATATGACTGGCCTAACTAATGAAGAAGTTTTAATAAAAGGACATTGGCAATGATTTTATGGTTGAGTCTTCTTTGACCCCCTAAAGTCTAAGTCCAATTCAGGCCCTGTAAAAGCACTTTGAGGTTCTTGTCCCTTGATGGTAATAGAGATATCACAGATTCGATTGTGAGCCCGTGGAAACTTGCTTGAGGCTTGAAACTTGTTGTGAGGCTGTTTATGTTCTCCTGCCTCCACAATCCTGTAGCTTAAAATAAACGTAACCCAAGGAGAAGTTGGAAGCAGTTTTATCTGGCCCAATTCACGAGTGTGTGAACCTCACTTCAGCCTTCGGCTTCAAGCACTAAACCTGGCTGCCCATTTCACAAGAGAGTTTGCAGCCTCATTATTGTGCAGAATCCTAACTCCTGGCTGTCACCACCTGCTTTCACCCCTGGAGCTGAGGAATTTATGGCTTAAGGCTTTCTCAGGATTTTGTTTTTGTGTTCAATTTCTATTCCATGGATGTTTTATTTTGATTTTGAGCTTGGAGATTTTTGTTGGTTTTCTATTTTTCTATCTCATATAGCTTTCGTAAGTGTTTGAGTAGGGGAAGTGCATTTATATAGAAACGTGGGGAAGGGAGTACATGACCACATAAAGTGAACTCTTGATTAGAGGTCCCTTGAGGATTTTATGGCCTGGTTCGGTGATAAACAACCTATGGGCCATATTTCACATGCTATCTACCTATAACCTGAAACATAATTGCAAAGACAGCTTTGGCTTATGCAAAGAAAATTAGTGGGTGAAAAGCCTCTAGGGCAATCACCTGGAAAAGTAAGAGAAAAATTTTTAGAATTGTTCGTCTCAAGGAATGTATATCCCTGCTAGATGGAGACACTGATGCTCAAGGGGTTCAGAGCCTCCAAGCTTTAGGAGGCACCAGATAAGACCCCAACATGAAGCAGAGCAGTCATTTGCCCTGGAAAATTTGTGGGAAGCTGGTGGTAGTTCAGACAGAATAGCCCACCCTGCCCAGGCAGAGAGCTCTTTCTACCACCAGAGAGTCACAAGGTTTTGTGGAGATAAGATCAAGGAAGTTGTTTTGAATGGTTTGAACTAATTCTAGCCCAGCTGTCATGTAAGGTCACCATATGAACTGATGGTATTTTTTCAAAAAGAAATTTAAGCTCTCATGGTCCAACTCACTCCTTTAGGAGCTTGTTTTGACTGAAAGGGATCAGTTGAAAAATTCTGATGACGGAAACGATGCAAACCTGACACAAAGGAGAAGTGTCAATAAAAGGACAAAAGGACTTAAAGTTTCAATGAACCCATTTATAAAGTGAAGATCATAAAAATAACTACCTTATATGATTGGTTTCAAGAATGAAATGAAACGGTGAATGGAAAAATGCTTTGTGAATTCTAAAATATTGAAAACAAAGTGAATGAAATATTAGGAAATTATCCTTTTGTCCTACTTCTCAAATATGTCTAGACCTTATTGTCTACAGAAAACTGTCAAATTTCTTAGTGACAATTCTACTTCTATTGTATGAACTACTACTACTATTATTACTATTATTACCACTACTGTTAACAGTTTTAACAGGTGACATTAATATTTGTCTGGCCAGGCTTTAAGGACTAATGTCTCTCTCTTGCCTCCTGCTGTATACACACATGCATATAGGATATAAATTATATATACACAGAAGCTCTGGTGGCACAGTGATAAAGAGCTCAGGCTGCTAACCAAAGGTTGGCGGTTCGAATCCACCAGCCACTCCTTGGAAACACTATGGGGCAGTTCTACTCTGTCCTACAGGGTCACTATGAGTCAAAATTGACTCAACAGCAACGGATTTTTACATATACACATACATTAATTATATACACTGTATATAATTATATACATACTATGTATAATTATTCTATATGCTTACATATTGTATATATTCCTTGTAATAACCCATTAAGAGGTAGATACTAGAATATACATTTTCTTAATGGGACTCAATAAAGCTATTTTATTTGGATTTTAAAGAAAAGCAACTATCTATCTACCTATGTATATAATTTAAATCCTGAATTGGTATTTATTAATAAAGGTTGTTTTAACATTGGCCTGGAAAGTTAGATGTGGGATTCTTCATTTTTCCTCTATTTCAAACATAGAATTTACATAATGTTGGTGTTCGCCTTATCTAGTGATGCTAAGCATTAGGGAAAGCAAAGTCCTTAGTGCAAAGATGTCAGGAGTCCCAGATCTACACAGGGACTTTGCCAACATTAATATGTTGTTTATTAAAAAGACATCAGTAAACTTCAAGAAGAATATCAGATAAATGGATAGGAAACACGAGACAAACATATTCTCCCTTCTCCCTGCCCTAATTTAACAACCTATTGCTTGTTGTATGACATGACTTGTTATGGCAATGGAGGCAAGCTGAACTGAGAGGAGACTGTGATGTTGAGGTGGCAACAACCTACATAAACCTGTGCCAAAAATTTACTACTCAAATACTCAACAGCAATAGAATGCCTGAATAAACTATACTATGCTCACATAATGGAATGCTACACAACACTGAGAGTAAACAAATTACAACTGTACACCACAACATGGATGGATCACACACAAAGAGTAAATACTGTATGATGCAATTTATATAAAGTTTAAAAGTAGACAGAACTCATTTATGTTTTGGGTAGTGGTCAGGGTAGTCGTTATTCTGGAAGGGGGATGGAAGGAGACATTAGGAGACTTTCTGGTATGCCAGTAATCTGTTTCTTGATCTAGGTACTGGTTACAAGAGTGTAGTCAGTTTTTGAAAATCAATCAAGCTGTATATTTACAATTAGGGCACTTCTTTGTGTATGTAATACAGAACATAGGTATTATTGGTCCAGTTTTCTACCCCACCCAATATCCCTGTTCTTTGCCAAGAAACTTTGCAGTACTCTCCCACTCTGACTTCGGACCAATTATGTGGTTTGGTTTAGCCAATAGAATGAAGAGAATGTTAGACTGTGCTAGTTCTTGGGCTGAACCTCAAAAGGCCTGTGTGTTTCTGCTTGTACTCTTGTGCTTCTGTTACTGCTATTAGATAGACATACTGGGGCTAGCTCGCTCATCCCAGCATGAGAACCATGTGGATTAACTAAGGCTCCCTATCCAAATCCAGCCTGGCGTGGGGTTCTAAGTTGCTCCACAGACAAATGAGTGAGCATAGTCAAGATCAGCCAAGTGCCAAGCCCAGCCTAGGTCAGTTGACACATAGCCAATCCACAGATGCTTAAATTTTAGCTGATTGGTTTTATTAAGCCATTGACTTTTAGGGTGGTTTGGAGTCCTGGTGGCACAGTGGTTAAGAGCTCAGGCTGCTAACCAAAAGGCTGGCAGTTCAAACTTACGAGCCGCTCCTTGGAAACCCTATGGGCAGTTCTACTCTGTCCTATAGGGTCACTGTAAGCCGGAATCAACTCGAAGGCAATGGGTTTTATGGGTTACGCAGCAAGAACTAACTGACACAATAGTAGAAAAAAGATAATGAGAATTGTTACAGATTGAATTGCGTCCCCCCAAAATTTATGTTGAAGTCCTAAACTCTGTATGGTAAATATGACCCTGCTTGGAAATAGAATTTTTTTAGTTGTTGTTGTTAATGATACCAGAGTAGGATGGTCCTAAACCTAATCCCTTCTGAGTGATGCCTTATAAAAAGACAAGAATAGACACAGACACACACGGGGGAAGACAGATGCCATGTGAAGATACACCACAAGCAGTGAAGGAATAACGAGAAATGCCCAGGGCTACAGAAGCAGAAAGAGACAAGGATCTTCCCCTAGAGCCCACAGAGAAAGACAGCCTAGCCCTGCTGATATCCTCAACTCAGACCCCTGTGAAAAAATAAATTTCTGTTCCTTAAAGCCACTCTCACTTCTCATATTTTTATTACAGCAGCACTAGGAAACTAAGACATGGATAAAAATTGGGCAAAGTTAGGAGGAAAGAGATGAGGGTATTGAGATAGGAGAAATATAAAGAAAAATAAAGTTATTTCACTGAGCTAGGTTTGAAGTGTCTCACTGCTCGTTCTCCTGATGCTGGATAATATCATGTAGTGTATAGTATCCTAAGAGTCTACAAGCCAGCTTCTCGTGGAGGCTATGACTACCGAGGGTAGAGTATGGGTAATAATGAGGAACACAGATGAGTATTTGGGTGTGGGTGGAGTGGAGGGAAAGATAAACTGGTTCAATTTTTGGTAGGGTTGAATTTGAGCTCATTGAAGGGCATCCAAGTGGAGATGTCCAGAAAGGAGAAAATGCAGATCTGAAGCTCAGATCTTGGTTGGAGATCCAAATTTGGGCATCCTCCACAGGCAAGTAGTAACTGAAGACTTTGGGACTGGACTTGTAAGGTGTGATGGTTAATGTTATGTGTCAATCTGGCTAGGCTATGATCCCCAGTATTGTGTAATTGTCCCCCATTTTGTGGTATTGTGTAATTATCCTCCATTTTATGTGTTGTAAATCCTAAACTTCTATATGTTAATGAGGCAGGAGTAGTGTGCTGTGTATCTTGAATCACACCTTTACTCAAGTCACACCCTTACTCAAGTCACCATCTTACTCAAACATCTGATGTAGAGGGAGTTTCCTTGAGGGTGTAACCTACATTTAGTGTATATGGACACTCTGGCAAAGCTGGCTCTTCTTCTCCATCCTGCAACCGGCTCGTCATCATCTGAACTCCAGTTCTTGGGTCTTGAGCTAGCTTCCTGTCATCTGACATGCCAATTTTGGGTTTTGCCAGGGTCTGCAGCCCTGTGAACTAGTCGCCAGCCATCTGATCTGCAGCAATTTTGGGATTTGCCAGCTTCTGCAGCCCCATGAGCTAACAGCTGATTGTGGGTTCATCAGCCCCTGCAACAACACGAATCAGGAGAAGCCTACAATCTGACACCTGATCCAGAAACCTGTGAGTCATTTCCTTAAGATAAATCTCTCTCTATCTCTCTCTCTGTATATATTATACTTCACTGGCTTTGCTTCTCTAGGGAACCCAGCCTAAGACACAGGGTAACCCCAAAAAATCCATTGTTGTTGGGTTTTGATTCTGACTCATAGCGAACCTATAGGACAGAGCAGAACTGCCCCATAGGGTTTCCAAGGCTGTAAATCTTTACAGAAACAGACTGCCACATCTTTGTTCCACTGAGCAGCTGGTGGGTTCGAATCACGGAACTGTCAGTTAGCAGCCAAGAGCTTAACCACTGCACCACCAGGGCACCTTCTTGCAAGGTAAGGCCAGCGCAAAAATAGCATGAACAACTGTGATGGCTGACACCTTGCGATTCCATGGAAAAATACTTCAGTCTGTATGGATGATTCCTATGTAGTGATCAATTAAAAACCGAAACATGATTGCCATTCAATTTTTAATCCAACAGGGAGATGATACATACCTGTTGGTCAGCAGGCAAAGGGTGCCCTGTAGCACTAAAGCATCACCATATACACGTTATGTGTCTCAGGATTCCTGAAACGTCTCCAAACTGGACTGGATGGTGGAGTTAGCCTTTCATTAAACAGCCCTACGACAGGGCAGGAGTGAATGGGAAAATACTTAATGAGGCTCCTGAGAGGCAGTGGGTTGGAGCTAAAGGGGAGGGGTGAAAAAAGTGCCACAGTTAAGGGGGGTGGAGAATTGTGAGCCTGAAGTGGGGCCAGAGAAGAAAATTAAGAGAGATAAAGTTATCAAGGATGGTAGAACAAAAAGGCTGAAGAAGAAAAACAGCAGGTGGGAAGTGGAGGTCAACCTGGAAGGAAGAAGTCAGGTCAAAGAAAGAGGGGAGAGAAAAAGGTGCACAAAACCGAGGAGGAGGGCAACCAAGGGTGTCTAGATGATAAGTCAGATAAGAAAAGAAGTTATAATAAACGGGATAAGAATGAGTCAGTGGAGGGTAGAAGGGAGGCAAACAGAAGGAAGAGAAAGAACCACATTCTGGATGTTCGAGAGCCTGGGGAGAAGTTTAGAGCCCTACTATGTCTCCAAAGCACTGCGGTTTGGAAGCGGGCTCATCCGCTCGAGGCCTGGGAGGGAGCATCCAGTGGGAGAAGCCTTAGACTTTAGCCTCAGTCTGGGCCACCTCTGGGGTCCCAGGAAGTGGAAGAGGCTAGGCGGACCGACAGGATTACTGCAGGTGGCCGCATTCGGTGCGCTCCTGTCACCCTGCGGCCGACGCGCTCTTTGATGCAGGCCGGGCAGGGATGCAGAGAGAAATCTCCGAGGAAATTAGGGCGGAGAGAGAGGCTGATCCCTGCCTCGGGGATGTGGTGGGGAGCGCTGGCCCTGAGACTGAGAGTGGCGAAGGAATGAGGCGACCCAGAGCAGAGGGGCTGGAGGACGTTGGAAGCGCCAGCATGCAGGCGGAGGGATCTAAGGAAGATGCAGGGTGGGTGGAAGAGGACAGAGAGTGGAGGGAAGTAGAGAATGGGAGAGGTGGAGAGATCTTAACCTGGGGTGGTTCAAGGGCAGGGGCTGCGTGGCGACTGCCGAAAGAGTGTGTGCTGGGACAGAAGAAGCATCACAGCTAAATCTTCCCTGTGGTTTTCTCCAAGTTTTTTTTTTTTTTTTTTTTTTTTATGGTTGAAACCAGCCCTATCTTGGACTTTTTTTTTTTTTAACTGTACTTCAGGTGAAGGTTTACACAACAAATAGTTGCTCATTAAACAGTAGTACACATATTGTTTTATGACATTGGTTAACAATCCCACGATATGTCAACCCTCTCCCTTCTCAACCTTTTTTTTTGGTGAAAATACACATAGCCAAAGCTACACCATTTCAAAAATTTCTACATACACAGTTCAGTGACATCGACTATGCTCTTCCAGTTGTGCTACTATTCTCACCTTAGATGAAGTTTTACAGAACAAAATAGTTTCTCATTAAACAGTACACGTTACCCTATGACAATGGTTAACAACTTCACAACACATCAACACTGTCCTTACTCAACCTTCGGTTCCTGATCACCAGATTTCCTGTCCCCTTCAGCCTTCTAGTCCTTGTCCCTGGACTATTGTGCCTCATTAGCCCCTTTTTTTTTTTTTTTTAATTGTTGTAATTAAATGAAGTTTACATTTCAAGTTAGTCTCCCACACAGAATTTTTTTTACATACATTGTTATGAGACCCCAACCGCTCACGCCATTCTGTGACAGCACACTCCTCCCCTTTGCCCCTGATTCCCCATGAACATTCAACCAG
>NW_004443941.1:35594760-35596323 GCF_000243295.1 Trichechus manatus latirostris
TGTTGAGGTTTTGCAGTATCTTGTAGATTTTAGAGATTAAACGCTGATCCGATTTGTCGTAGTCAAAAATTTTTTCCCAGTCTGTAGGTTGTCTTTTTACTCTTTTGGTGAAGTCTTTTGATGAGCATAAGTGTTTGATTTTTAGGAGCTCCCTTTTATCTAGTCCCTCTTCTGGTGCTTGTGCATTGTTACTTATGGTTCGTATTGTGTTTATGCCATGTATTAGGGCTTCTAGCATTGTCCCTATTTTTTCTTCCACGATCTTTATCATTTTTTATTTTATATTTAAGTCTTTGATCCATTTTGAGTTACTTTTTGTACATGGTGTGAGGTATGGGTCTTGTTTCAGTTTTTTGCATGTAGATACCCAGTTATGCCAGCACCATTTGTTAAAGAGACTGTCTTTTCCCCAATTAATGGACTTTGGGCTTTTGTCAAATATTAGCTGCTCATAGGTGGATGAGCTTATATCTGGATTCTCAACTGTGTTCCATTGGTCTATGTATCTGTTGTTGTACCAGTACCAGACTGTCTTGACTACCGTGGCAGTATAATAGGTCCTAAAATCAGGTAATGTAAGACCTCCCACTTTGTTCTTCTTCTTGACTAATGCTTTATTTATTGGGGGCCTCTTCCCTTTCCATATGAAGTTGGTGATTTGTTTCTGAATCTCATTAAAAAATGCTGCTGGAATTTGGATCGGGATTGCATTGTATCTGTAGATCATTTTGGGTAGAAGTGACATTTTCACTATGTTGAGTCTACCTATCCATGAGCAAGGTATATTTTTCCACTTACGCAGGTCTCTTTTAGTTTCTTGCAGTAGTGTCTTGTCGTTTTCTCTGTAAAGAATCTTTACATCTCTGGTTGGATTTATTCCTAAGTATTTTATCTTCTTGGGGGCTATTGTAAATGGTATTGATTTGGTGGTTTCCTCTTCAAGGTTCTCTTTGTCGGTGTAAAGGAATCCAATTGATTTTTGTATGTTTATCTTGTATCCAGAAAGTTTGCTGAAATCTTTTATTAGTTCCAGTAGTTTTCTTGTGGATTCCTTGGGGTTTTCTGTGTATAAGATCATATCATTTGCAAATAGAGATACTTTGACTTATTCCCTACTTATTTGGATGCCTTTATTTCTTTTTCTAGCCTAACTGCTCTGGCTAGGACCACCAGAACAATGTTGAATAATAGTGGTGATAAAGGGCATCCTTCTCTGGTTCCTGTTCTCAAGGGGAATGCTTTCAAAGTCTCTCCATTCAGGATGATGTTGGTTGTTGGTTTTGTATCAATGACCTTGATTATACTGAGGAATTTCCCTTCTATTCCTATTTTGTTGAGCATTTTTATCATGAATGGGTGTTGGACTTTGTTGAATGCCTTTTCTGAATCGATTAATAAGATCATGCGGTTCTTGTCTTTTGTTTTATTTATGTGATGGATTACATTGATTGTTTTTCTAATGTTGAACCATCCCTGTATAACTGGTATAAATCCTACTTGGTCGTGGTGAATTATTATTTTAATATGTTGCTGAATTCTATTGGCTAAAATTTTGTTGAGGAT
>NW_004443941.1:35599739-35654219 GCF_000243295.1 Trichechus manatus latirostris
GAAGTTAAACTTCAGATGTTTGCCCTGTTGTACTCTGGCAGTGAGGACTAATGCTGTTGAGATGGGTCCCCACAAGTCTATACAGGGGTGTAAGGCACTCAGAGTCTGTGGTCCCCTGGTACCTGTGTCCAGCAAAGGAGCTGTGCCAACTCTGTGTTCCTGGCCTAGGGAAGCCAGCAGCTTATTTGTTCCCTCTCCAAAGCCAGGAGAATGGGTCAGGGCGCCTTTAGGGATCTACTTCTGGCCCAGCGGACTCCCAGTGCAGAGCATGGAGGGAGGTGGTAAAAGGGAGAGAGGTTTTTCCCAAATGGGCTTTTTTTTTTTTTAAATACCCGCAAGAGGGTGCACTCATGTACTTATCTTAGCCTCTTGGGAGCTGCTTTTCACTGCTTTGGAGTATCCAAGCAGAATCTCTGCTTCCGGGTTTCTCTCGATGTGGAAACTGCATCCTGAGCATGTACAGCACAGCTGTTTGCCTGCATCACCACGGACCAGCTTGGCTGTGGTGCTGCAGTTTCACCACCACGGCTCTGGCCCTCCTCGCTTCTTCCAAACGGTCTCCCTCTCCCCTATCACTCAGACAGATTTCTCAACCTTGCCTTATTCAGGGCTTCCAGATAGTCACATAGAATCAAATCACTTGTTTTTCCAGGTCTTTGTTGTAAGAGGGATATAGGAAGCATCTAACTACTCTGCCATGTTGACCACTGTTTTGTTTTAAGAGGCTGTCTGATCCCTGGCTGAACGGTGAACCTCAGAAGTGACTTCACCACTGAGCTAAAAGGGTGTCTGGGGGCCATACTCTTGGGGTTTCTCCAGTCTCCTCTAGGCCAGTAAATCTGGTCTATTTTGTGTGTGTGTGTTAGAATTTTGTTCTACGTCCTTCTCCAGCTCTGTCCAAAACCCTCTGTTGTTATCCTGGTCAGAGCAGTAAGTGGTGGTAGCCGGGCACCATTTAGCTGTACTGGACTCAGTCTGGTGGAGGCCTTGGTAGTTGTGGTCCATTAGTCCTTTGGACTAATCTTTTCCTTGTACCCTGTTCTCTTCATTCTCCCTTGCTCCCGAAGGAATGAGACAAGTGGAGTATCTTATATGGCTGTTCACAGGCTTTTAAGACCCCAGAAACTACTCACCAAGGTAGAATGTAGAACATTGTCTTTATAAACTGTGTTATGCCAATTAAGCTATATGTTCCCCAAGACCATGGTCCCCACAGCCCTCTGCCCAACAATTCAGTCCCTCAGGGAGTTTGGATGTGTCTATGGAGGTTCCATGACGTTTTCTGGCACAAGTTGTGCTGTTTTCCCAAGTACTGTGTACTGTCTCACCCTTCACCCAAGATACCACTTATCTATTGCCTATTTAATATTTTCCCCCCACCCCTCCCATCCTTGGTAACCAACAAAAATTGTTACTTTTTCTGTGTGAACTTTTTCATGGGTTTTTACAATAGAGGTCTCATACAATATTTGTCCTTTTGTGATTGACTTATTTCACTCAGCATCATGTCCTCCAGTTTCATCCATGTTATGAAATGCTTCAAAGATTCATCATTGCTCTTTCTCATTGCATAGTACTCCATTGTGTGTTTGTACCATAGTTTGTTTATCCATTCTTCTGTTGATGGGCATCTAGGTTTTTTCCATCTTTTTGCTATTGTGAACAATGCTGCCATGAACGTAGGTGTGCATATGTCTATTTGAGTGATGACTCTTATTTCTCTAGGATATAGTCTTAGCAGTGAGATTGCTGGATCATATGGTATTTCTATTTCCAGCTTTCTAAGGAAGTGCCATATCTTTTTCCAAAATGGTTGTATCATTTTGCATTCCCACCAGCAGTGCATAAGAGTTCCGATCTCCCCGCTGCCCTTCCAACATTTGTTTTTTCCAGTGTTTTTGATTCGTGCCAGTAATGCCGGAGTGAGATGGTATCTCATTGTGGTTTTAATTTGCACTTCTCAGTGGCTAGTGATTGTGAGCATTTCCTCATGTGTCTGTTGGCTGCTTGAATGTCTTCTCTGGTGAAGAGTCTTTTCATTTCCTTTCCCCCTTTTTTAAAAGGATTATTTGTCTTTTTGTTGTAAAGGTGTTGGATTTTCTTGTAGATTATGGAGATTAGACCTTTGTCTGACGTGTACTGCCCAAAAATTTTTTCCCAGTCTGTAGGTTCTCTTTTTACTATTTTGGTGAAGTCTTTTGAACAGCATACTTGTTTGATTTTTAGAAGATCCCAGTTATGTAGCTTATCTTCTGGGGTTTGTGTGTTGATGGTTATGGTTTGTATCCTGTTAATGCCATGTATTACGGCCTGTAGTGGTGGTCTTATTTTTTCTTCTATGAACTTTATAGTTTTTGGCTTTATATTTAGGTCTTTGATCCATTTTGAAGTAGTTTTTGTATACGGTGTGAGGTATGGGTCCTGTTTCATTTTTTTGCAGATGGATATCCAGTTTTGCCAGCACAATTTGTTGAAAAGACTGTCTGTTCCCCATTTGATGGACTTTGGGCCCTTGTTGAAGATCAGGTGACTGTAGGTGGATGGATTTACATCTGGGTTCTCAATTCTGTTCCATTGGTCAAGGTGTCTGTTGTTGTACCAGAACCAGGCTGTTTTGACTACCGTGGCTGTATAGTAGGTTCTGAGGTCAGGTAGTGTGAGTCCTCCAACTTTATTCTTCTTCTTCAGTAGTGCTTTACTTATTTGGGCCTTCTTCCCTTTCCATATAAACTTAATGATTAGTTTTTTCCTCTTTGAAGAATGTTGTTGGTATTTGGATCAGGATTGCGTTGTATTTGTAAGTTGCTTCAGGTGGAACTGTGATTTTCACAATGTTGAGTCTACCTATCCATGAGCATGATATGTTTTTCCATTTATGTAGATCCCTTTGGGTTTCTTGCAGTAGTGTTTTGTAGTTTTCTTCATATAGGTCTTTTACATCCCTGATTAGAGTTATTCCTAAGTATTTTATTTTTTTTAGAGGCTATTGTAAATGGTATTGTTTCCCTGATTTCCTTTTCATCTTTCTCTTTATTGGTGTATAGGAATCCAACAGATTTTTGTATGCTTACCTTGTATCCTGCTACTCTGCTGAATCTTTCTATTAGTTCCAGTAGATTTCTCCATGGAGTCTTTAGGGTTTTCTATGTATAGTATCATATCATCCGCAAACAGGGACAGTTTAACTTCTTTATTACCAATTTGGATGCCATTTGTTTCTTTTTCTTGCTTTATTGCTCTAGCTAGAACTTCCAGCACAATGTTAAATAGGAGTGGTGATAAAGGGCATCCTTGTCTTGTTCCTGTTTCTCCACGTATTTTTTAGTCCCAGAAGTTGCAGCACCAAGGGCTGATGGACAAGGAACAGATCATCGAGGGACATCCTAAGGGGAAGAACTGGTGGAAGGCTGGGCACAGGGTGGCCCTGAGGGGGGAGGCAAGCCGGGGGTATGGGCCTGTTGAAGGCACATGGGCCCTGGACAAGTTTTTGGTACCAGACCACCTTTATCTTCCCCTCCGCCCTGGCTGCCTCTAGAAGCACCAGCCCTGTGTAAGGAACATCACTGCCGGCTGTGGGCGCCGAGGTGGAAGGCAGGATGGAGGGGCGTGAGCCAAGGCCGAAGGGGCGGACACGGGGTGGTGTCTTGCGCTCCATAAAGGGGCCGTAGGGACCGCGATCTCCTCAGCGCGGGTGGCTGCCTCCGGCGGGGAGCACAGCGCGATGCAGGTTGGGTGCCAGCAGAACCCCGTGCTGGCAGGCAGCGCCTCTTTGGCCGCCCTGGGGGCACTGGTCCTGTACTTTGCGGAGCCCGCGGGGTACGGGAAGTACTTGCAGAGCCTGATGCCCGTGGGTACCCGTCTGCCGGCCCGTGCTGCCTGGTTCTTGCAGGAACTACCCTCCTTCGTGGTGCCCGCGGGGATCCTCGCCCAGCAGCCTTGCTGTCTCTTCCACACGCCTGGAACCGTGCTCCTGGGCCTCTTCTGCGCACATTACTTCCACAGGTAGAGCTTTCCTCTGCGGGCGTGGAGCGAGCCGCACCGCCTGCCCCAGGCACTGGCGTCCAGGTGCACGCAGGGAGCGCGGAGAGTGCAGCGCGGGTGGTTGCGAAGAGCGCGGTGTTGCGGCTCTCTGCGAGCACCTGGCGGGAGCTGGGGTGGGGGCCTGACGCAGGCAAGTCAGGAAGCGGCCACAGGGCGAACGCCACCTTCACTCCTCCCGGCCAGCGCGCCGCTCTGGCATGCTCCGAATCATTGGCTCGCTGGGAAGAGGCCCAGCGCGAGCCCGAGGCGAGCTGGAAAGTTCAGTTTGGGCAGGGCTATTGGCTCGAATTGTCTCTTCTCCAACTCTGGGCGGTCCACCTTCACCAGTGGCGTCTCACGTCCTCTCCTTCCTTTTCTTCCTTCACCTTTCCCTTGCAGGGTAGGGGCGGGCTGATTCCGGTATCTTGGGAAAGCCCGAGTGTTGGCACCTCTCGGGGGAAACTCGACTGAGACGGAGGGACTGATCAACTTAGTCCTTGCGGATCTGAGGAGGGAGGTGGGCAGAGCTCAGACCAGGACTTACACGGATGGAAAGAGAACATAATGGGAGACCCCCCCACCCACAAGCGACGTCCTCCCTTCTCAGAGCCCACCCAAACAGGCCGGAGCTCATCACCAATTCATCTACCTTTCCAGTTCCGCTGTATTTGAATTGTGACGGGGTCAAAGTTAATTTAGAGCTCAATTGCTCTTCTAAATCAAAAATCCCAATTTTAGTAGAACTGTGCCTTCTGGTCTAGGAAGCAAAGACAGGAAGGAAACCAAGGGCTATCAGGATTTGGTGAATGACTGCAGAACCCCGATAAAGACTTAGAAGGAAAAGGGGAAGGGAAGAGCATTTTATTAAATCGCCTACCAGCCTCAATAATTAGCATCTATAGGGTCGCTATGAGTCGGAACCTAGGGTCGCTATGAGTCGGAACCGACTCGACGGCAATTTTTTTTTTTGTCTCATTTAGCTCCTTCTCTCATTTTAACCTTGTAGGAGCACTGGTGGCTTAGTGGTTAAGAGCTCGGCTGCTGGTCTAAAGGTCAGGCAGGAGTTTGAATCCACCAGCGGCTCCTTAGAAACCCTATTGGGCAATTTTACTCCGTCTTACAGGGACGTTATGAGTCCTAATCGACTATATTATTCCTTTAAAGACAAACTGAAGCTAAATAAGGTTATATGACTGAATGAAGAGGATATAGCTAGTCAGTGCCCAGCAAGATTCAAATCCAAGGCTGTGAGACTCCAGGGTTCAGGACCTTGTCACTATGTTAAGCAGGTGGATTCTCCACGCAGGGAGAAAACAGTCTATTGAAAGAGAAAGATTGCCAAAACCAAAAAGAAGTTGAACAGAAGCAGAGTTTTGAGTACAGAATTTCTAGGGTCAAATGATTGAGAAAGTTTAGGTTAAAAATTAGGATAAAAACTACCCTAGGAAGCTGAAAGACATAATCCTTTTTCTAGCATCAGGGGAATTTGATGTCTCATTTCCGGAGAGGGAGGGTGTCAGAGATACAAATTTCAACGTGTCTTTACCTAATCAAGAAGCCCTGGTGGAGCAGCCCCTCTTCCAGAAAAATATATGGTAATCTGCTTCTGTAAAGATTTACAACCTTGGAAACCCTGTGGGGCAGTTCTACCCTGTCCTATAGGGTCAATTTGAGTCCTACTCCATGACAACGGGTTTCCCTAATTCCTTTTATCATCCAGATCATCTTTATTGGTCAAGATTTAATGTTATGCAATCTTAACTGAATTCTCACTCTTTGTAAAAGATAAATACTGGCAAACAATAAGAACTAAAATTTCGGAAATGGGTGTCTTTTCAACAGATAATTGCTAAAAACCAATTTTAGACAAGATGCAGGGGTAGTTGTCAGCCACTTAATTTTACCTAGATTTAGATGGTGTAATTTGCACAGAAAGAAGGATCATGGGTACAGTAGAAGAGATCAGCTGTTGATTTCATTGTTATTGAAACAGGAATCTGACAGAAAAATATGATTGTATCAAACATTTATTTTTATTTTCACATGAACTACTGTCTGTTAGCACCATAAACCATATTTTTATGAGGGCATTTTGTCTTAAAGTAGTGATTAGTGTTTTTTGACAATCCTATTAACATAATTGTTGGGCTTGTTTTTACAACCAAAGACACTTTGCACAAAATTATGACCAGTACATTTAGAAATTACCCATCAATGAATGTCTACATACTTTACATCTTCAGGGGAAAATTTAAAAATATTAGCAAAGGATAGTGGGACTGATTCTCCCTGAGGAAAAATTGCCCACTGAAAGCACAACTCTGAGCTACTTGTTCCTGAGGCATCAGGATGTGATGTTTGCCTATCTTCTCCTTGTTTGGTCTCTTTCTTTGAGGCCGCTGGAGTACTGGATATAATATCACTTATCAAGTGCTTAGTAGGTATTAGGCTCTGTGCTAAAGACTCTACTGAATTACCCATTAATCCTCATACCAGCCCATCTGGTAGGCACTATTATCACTCCCATTTTACCGGTGGGAAAATGGAGTAAGGAATGGTTAAATAACTTGCCTAAGTTCAGACAGCTAGGAAGTTGGGGAGTCAGGATTCTAACCCAGGCGGTTTGCATCCAGAGCTCAGTCACCACCCATCTTGGCTATTATGATACACTGCATTATACTTGTTCTTGTTACCTCTTCCTTGTCTTTTAAAAACTATATTTAGGCTTAAAGTTATTTTTTATTATAAAAACAATGTTAGTTTACTAAAGAAGAAATGGAAAATAGAAAGTAGAAAAATACCAATAGTTTCAACACCTAAGTATATTAACTATTAATGTTTTGAAACATTTCCATGAAGTCTTTTATTTTTCTTAGTAGAGTTTTTACACATGCTTGTTATACTGAATCTATAGTTTTTCATTTTCATTCTACTTGACCGTTGTTAGCTACTGTGCTAATCGCAACCTCATGCACAATGTGACAAAACTGCTGCCTGGTCCTGCCCCATCCCCATGAATGGTTGCAGATCAGACTGTTGTGATCCATAGGGTTTTCATTGGCTGATTTTTTGAAAGTAGATTGCAGGCCTTTCTTTCTAGACTGTCTTAGTCCAGAATTCCACTGACACATGTTCAGCATCATAGCTACACACAAGCCTCCACTGACAGATGGTTGGTGACTGAGCATGAGGTGCATTGACTGGGAATCAAATCCAGGTTTCCCGCATGGAAATACAGAACATTATATCGTAAGTATTTTCCCACTATATCATAGAATCTTTGTGCATATCATTTTAATGGCTGTTTATTATTTTATCTTATGTAAAAACAATAATTTACTTACTCATTAATTTATAGTTGGACATTTAATTTCTTCTCTTTTCTTTTTCTTTCTTTTTTTGGCCAGGTTAAATAAAACCATGATGCGTATATTTGCATCTAAATTCTCTTCAGAAATTAGGACTATTTTCTTAGTCAAGATTTCTGGGAGTGGGTCAAAGGCTGTGAGCATTTTTTAGGGTCTTGATACGTATCTGCTTTGAGGCCTTAGGAGTCATTTGGCATCAAACTGTCTTGGCTTTACTCTGTCCTGTACATTGCTTTGACACAGAGAATAAGATGGAGGAACAAAAGCTCAGGAGGAAGGATAGCTCAGTTTGGCTCAGACCCTTTTGCAAAATGTCCTTTGGGAACTGTTCAAAATAGCAATATATCCCATCAGATAGAAGTTACTAGTCCTTGCACTTTTCTCAATTAAAGATGATACAGTAGAATGTAAGTTCCAAAGGGGCAGGGGCTTTTGTCTAGTTCTTTCATGGCTGTATCCCCGGTGCCTAGAAAATGTACTGGAACATAGTTGTCATTTACTAAACTTTGATGAGTGCATGAGTGTATTCAACTTCCAGTATCAATACAGGCAGTTAGAATTAATGGTAAGTCAATGGTCTGATCTGCAACAGATCATGAGGATGGTGTAGAACTGGGTAGTGTTTTTTCCATTGTACATGGGATGGCTGTACATGGGATGGGGCTGACTGTACAGCAGCTGACAACAACAACAGCAGAGATGACTTAGGAATCATTATTGCTGAGGTTGTCTGCCTAGGTCAACTGGGATAGTTTGCCTCCCTTGGGAATCTATTGTTGTGGATGTTTGAATTGTTCGGACACATGAAAATGCTGCCTAAGCATGTCGCCTAATCCTCCTGCCAAAGTTATTTGAAGTCTGAGTTATGTCACCTCTTGTTGAGCTTGACCACAGCCCTGAAATGGTCCTTTGGTCACACTCTCTGATTGATCTCCAGCTTTTGGAGTCTTGGTTCTTGATGTAATGACCATTACACCACCTATGACTGTGGAAGCCAAAGTCTTTTTCAAGACTTGCATATTACCTTGACAATGGGATAAAAAACAGAAAGAAGTGTGTTTTCAAAAAATCGTGACTATGTTGTGAAAAGTTGCTGGTCTCTGTGCCCTTCCATAAAATGCATCCAGAAACAGAGTGTAATGCACACATTAGAATCTGTTTGAATTTTAGAGAAATCTTTCCTGGGGTTTACATGCTGAAATGGAAGACATTTTCCTAATCACCTGAATGAAATGATAGTCTCAATGGGTGCTTTTTTGCTTTATTGGTCAATTCGTTCATCAGCAGCATGAATTCTTCCACATACTTTAAGTTTCAGGCCAGGCATCACTTCCTCAAAGAAGCCTTTTCTGAGTGCCTTCTTCTCTTTAAATCCAGGTGTGATGTTGTTCCTTGGATTTTCATAGCAGCCACTGTGGCCTTCCATGAGGCACTTCACCCACTGGATCAAAATGATCTGTTCTAAGGAAACTCAGACTGTCTAGTCTCGTCATTGTACATAAGCAAAGAACAGAGAGATTGAGTGAGTTAAGGGCAAAGCTGGAACTGAAACTTGAGTCTCCTGATAGGCCCTTGCCAAAGCTTCTTCTAGATCATAAGAGGTGCTGTTGTTTTTAGGTGCAGCTACGTACAACAGAATGGAACACTGCCTGGTCCTGTGCCATCCTTATCCTTTTGAGTATATTGTTGCAACCACTGTGTCAATTCATCTCCTTGAGGGTCTTCCTCTTTTTCATTGACCTTCTACTTTACCAAGCATGATGTCCTTCTCCAGGGAATTGTCCCTCCTGATGACATGTCTGCAGTACGTGAGGTGAAGTCTCGCCATCCTTGCTTCCAAGAAGCACTAGCTCTACTTCTTCCAAGACAGACTTATTCATTCTTCTGGCAGTCCATGGTATATTCAATATACTTCACCGGCACCGTAATTCAGAGGCATCAATTCTTCTTCCATCTTCCTTATTCATTGTCCATCTTTTGCATGCATATGAGGCAATTGAAAATATCATGACTTGGATCAGGCACACTTTAGTCCTTGTCTTAGTCATCTAGTGCTGCTATAACAGAAATACCAAAAGTGGATGGCTTTAACAAAGAGAAGTTTATTCTCTCACAGTCTAGTAGATTACAAGTCCAAATTCAGGGTGTCAGCTCCAGGGGAGGGCCTTCTCTGTCGGCTCTGGAGGAAGGTCCTTGTGATGCGTCAGTCTTCCCTTGGTCTGGGAGCATCTCAGCGCAGGGACCTCAGGTCCAAAGAACGCAGTCTGTTCCCAGCACTGCTTTCTTGGTGGTAAGAGGTTCCCATGTGTCTCTGCTTGCTTCTCTCTTTTGTATCTCAAAAGAGATTGGCTTAAAACACTATCCAATCTTGGAAATGTCATCAGTATAACTGCCACTAATCCATCTTCTTAGATCGTAGTGATTGAGTTTACAACACGTAAGGAAATCCTATCAGATTACAGAATGGTACACAACTATACAATACTGGGAATCATGACCCAGCCAAGTTGACAGATATTTTTTAGGGGACATAATTCTATCCATGACAGTCTTTAAAGTGTATCTTTGCTTTTCAACACTTTAAAGAGGTTTTTTGCAGCAAATTTGCCCAATGCAATATATCGTTTGATTTCCTGACTGCTGCTTCCATGGTTGTTGATTGTGGATCCAAGTAAAAAGAAATCCTTGATAACTTCAATATTTTCTCCGATTATCATGATGTTGCTTATTGGTCTTGCTGTGCGGATTTTGGTATTTTTTATGTTGAGGTGTAATCCATGTTGAAGGCTGTGGTCTTTGATCTTCATCAAGTGCTTCAAATCCTCTTCACTTTCAGCAAGCAAGGTTGTGTCATATGCATATCAAAGGTTGTTAATGAGTCTTCTACTAATCTTTTTGCCACGTTCTTCTTCATATAGTCCAGCTTCTCAGATTATTTACTCAGCCAACATATTAAATAAGTATGGTGAAAGGATACAACCCTGACACACACCTTTCCTGATTTTAAACCACACAGCATCCCCTAGTTCTGTTCAAATGACTGCCTCTTGGTCTATGTACAGGTTTGACATGAGCACAATTAAGTGTTCTGGAATTCCCATTCTTCACAATATTGTCCATAATTTGTTATGATTCACACAGTAGAAAGCCTTTGCATACTCAATAAAGTACAGGTAAACATCTTTTTGGTATCCTTTGCTTTCAGCCAAGATCCATCTGACGTCAGCAACGATATCCCTCATTCCACATCTTCTTCTGAATCTGGCTTGAATTTCTGGCAGTTCCCTGTCGATGTACTGCTGCAACCCGTTTTTGATCTTCAGCAAAATTTTACTTGTGTGTGATATTAATGATATTATTGGATAATTTCCACATTCTGTTGGATTCCCTTTCTTTGGAATGGGCACAAATATAAGTCTCTTCCAGTCAATTGGCCAGGTAGCTGTCTTCCAAATTTCCTGGCATAAACAAGTGAGCACCTCCAATGCTGCATCCATTTGTTGAAACATCTCAATTGGTATTCTGTCAATTCCTGGAGCCTTGTTTTTCACCAATGGCTTCCACGTAGCTTGGACTTCTTCCTTCAGTACCATCGGTTGTTGATCATATGTTACCTCATGAAATGATTGAACATCGACCGATTCTTTTCGGTATAGTGAGTCTGTGTATTCCTCCAATTTTCTTTTGATGCTTCTTGCGTAGTTCAATATTTTCCCTGAAGAATCCTTCAGTATTGCAAATTGAGCCTTGAATTTTTTCTTCAGTTCTTTCAGTTTGAGAAATGCTGAGAGTGTTCTTTCTTTTTGGTTTTCTAACTCCAGAACTTTGCACATTTCATTATAATACTTTACTTTGTCTTCTTGAGCTGCCCTTTGAAATCTTCTGTTCAGCTCTTTTACTTCATCACTTCCTCCATTCACTTGAGCTACTAGACTTTCAAGAGCAAGCTTCAGAGCTTCTCTTCTGTCATCCATTTTAGTCTTTTCTTTCTTTCCTATCTTTTTAATGACCTCTTGCTTTCTTCATGTATGATGTCCTGGATGCCATTCCACAAATCGTCTGGTCTCTAGTGCAGATGTCTCAAATATTCAGAAGTAATCAAACCTCACAAAGGAAACTACTCATTGACTAAGAATCAGAATGATAATTAATACTGATATTGGAAACAATCTAGAAAAATCTCTCCTCTTACAGGTTAGAAAGAGAGGCCTAGACAGGATAAATAGCATTCTTGTGGTCACTTAAGTAACATTCTTGTGGTCAATCATGTGTTAAGGACATTTATGAGACCTAATTTTGATTAATTACGATTAACTTCGTGTGAAAGATTTTCAGTGAATAAGGAAGACAAAAGAAGAATTGATGTATTTGAATTACGGTGTTGGCAAAGAATATTGAATATAGTATGGACTGTCGGAAGAATGAACAAATCTGTCTTGGAAGAAGTACAGCCAGAATGCTCCTTAAAGACAAGGATGACGAGACTTCATCTCATGTACTTTGGATATGTTATCAGGAAGGACCAGTCCCCGGAGAAGGACATCATGCTTGGTAGGGTAAAGGTCAGTGAAAAATAAGACACTTGATGAGATGGATTGACAGAGTGGCTGCAACTGGGCTCAAAAGTAGTGATGATTGTGAGGACTGGGCAGTGTTTCATTCTGTTGTGCATGGGGTTGCTATGAGTTGGAACTGACTCAACAGCACCTAACAACAACAATAACAAAAAGATTAACTGAAGGATTTTTTTAGAATAAGGGTCTTCAAACTTTTTCTGTAAAAAACCAGATAGTAAATATTTTATGCTTTACAGCCATACAGTCTCTGTTTCAGCTCCTCAACTCTGCTGTTGTAGTGTGAAAGCAGGTATGGACAATATGGTAAAAAATGAATGTGGTTGTGTTCCAATAAAACTTTATTTACAGAAACAAACAATGGACCAGATTTGATTTGTGAGCTGTACTTTGCCAACCCTTGATTTAGAAAATCATGAGTGGTATAGTTTATATTCAGTATCCTGGTAATTCTTTCTGTAATAAAAATTTATGTTAAATTCTATAGCAAATCAGTGGACATATTTTAGAAAATTTCTGCTACATTCAAGTAAGAACATGTTAATAAATATCATTTCATGAATATCCTTGTGTTCCAAGTCTTTTATTTGAAACTTTATGGGAAATAGTAGGAGTCTTGAAGTTTACATTCTAGAGTGGATGACATCATAAACACATCTGATAAAATATATAGCTGTTTGCCAAAAATCTAAACAAGCTTTAGAAAACTTGACCATTTCACTTTTACCACATTGAAGAAGAACCAACTTCTTGCTCATTTTTAATTTAATTTAATGTGTCTCTTAAGAAGAAGAAAAAAAGATAAGGAAACAGAGATCCAAACTGATGACGTGATATGTATGAAGACACATGGCAAGGAAGGTGGAGAGCAGGATTTCAACCCAGGTCACCAGATTCTTTAGTCAGAGTTCCACATGCTCAGAGCTATGCTAGGTCCTATGGGAGACAGAAAAGAAATATAATACCCAGTGCTTGCCTTCCAGAAAGAAGTCAGGAAAGAACCATCGTGTGCCTATCACTCTTTTCTAGTATGACATTTGGTTAGTGGCAATGTCAGGCCGGGAACAAATGTGAAAATACAAATTTTGGGGGAATACCACAGTCATTCCACTGAACACACTGATGCCTGTCTGTGTTTGAGTGTGCATGGGAGGGACTGTGCTGGGATAGAAGGCAGATGGGACACCATGGTGGGGCTTGAGGGGGTCCCAATAAATGGCACCCCTCTTCCTAACCCATGTTAGGAACCAATCAAGTTTGGAACCAACTGAGAAACAGAAACAAGAATTGGGAAAATACAAATTACCATTCTTATTCCCAGTAAAGCTGGTTTGGAGGAATGTGATTTAGATTCTGGATCATGTGGGCCTCCTAACACTGTACCTCAAAAATTCTCAGCAACAAGCATGACTGTACAACCACGAGTCTCTCCCAAAGGTGCATGTTCTGAAAAGGCAGCAGAATGAAAGAAGGGCTGAGCGATACACACCCTTTGAGAGATGCTGCTCTCAAATTTATCAATCATGTGATTCACTTCTCTTTCTTTGGGAAGGAATGGGTGAGAAACACCAGAAAGGCCAACATGGAGGTCCCTGAACAAGCCAGAGGGGCAACACAGATATTTTCCCCTAATAGACAGAATACAGAAGTTGTCACTGTATTGATTTTTGCCAGAGCCTGGCAACTTGGTTCTGGAACCTGGGGCACTTCCCATTCTTCTTTCTGACTCTCTGCCATATATGGCAATGGGAACATAAAAGTTCGGACTCAAGTTCTTTAAAAAGTTGCTGTGCTCACTGAGGAGCTTTTAATGAGACTCAGCTCAACACAGGAGTTCTAAATTTTAAAAACCTCTGAACTGGGGCCAAGAGTGCAATTTGCCTTCTATTTGGTTATGGGAGAGGGAAAAGGGAAGAGGAAACCAATATTTATTGAGCTCTGGGTGTTCCAGGCATTGAGTTATGTGTTTTACATTGGTTATCTCATTTTGTCCCTGAGACTGTCGCTATTATTAGTACTGTTTCATAAGTGACAACAATCTGTCTGTGCAGTACCATGGATCACCTTTGTGTGGCCTTTCTAGCCATGGTCTTGCAACTCCCACCCAAGTGATTGGGCAGGACTGTGTGATAGGGTACTTGTGGCCCACCAAAGGGATTGGTCAGTTTTGCCATCCCACTGGGCTTGAAGTGAGCCACCCCAGAGGTGGAAAAAAAGAAGTTCCCACTACCACCATCAAGGAAAAACAGCCAGGAGCCAGAGACAGATGTAACACTGAAGCCAGTGAGACCCGGCAGCAGAGACCCAACAGCAAGAGATGGCTTGGTGGGCTTCTTGGCTCAAGGAGAGAGAAAGTTGAGTGCCTTTGGGCAGAGGCCTAGGGCCAGGGAGAGGCTGTCCTGATGGAAGAACTGTATCCTGAGTGTTCCTGAACCTGAATTGTAACCTGTTACTTCCCTAATAAACCCCATAATTGAGAGTATTGTCCGAGTTCCATGTGGCCATTACAATGAATTATTGAACCTAGCAGAGAAATAGAGAGTGCTGTGGGAGGGATGGTTGATGTTAGAATTGGTAAGGATGGCAGAGAGAGGAAGCATGTCTGACCTCCACATGATAGGAATCAGGGGCTGTTCATCTTGATTCTCCTTTCCCCTTGTGAAGTTAGACGAGGTCGGACACTGCCCTCATACAGTTTTTACACTCTGGTTGCAACGCAGAAGCATTTGTAGGGGTGAGTGGGAGTGAGGATGGGAAGGCAGGCACTTGATTGTGGCAAAGCATTGTCTACTCCCAGATTGGTGAGTGGGAATGTGATGTTCAGTCAGGGAAAGTGGCCTGTTTGGTGCTCTATGTGTCAACAGTTCCCTGTACTGCATATACTTGGTCTTGGAAAATCTCTCCACTTTTTAATGTGACATCTTCTGTATTGATGCCATACTATCCAGTCTTACTATCCAAGCCTTAAACCAGGTTCTGGACCATTTTCAAAATTGTTCCATTATACTTGCTCCATACTGTCAAGACTTACCTTAAGGATTACAGATAAGAAAATAGATCAACCCCCCCCCCATTTTTGTGTTGAAAATATACGCAACAAAACGTACATCAATTCAACAATTTCTACGTGTATAATTCAGCGACATTGATTACATTCTTCAAGTTGTGCAACCATTCTCGCTATCCTTTTCCAAATTATTCCACCACCATTAATATAAACTCAATGTCACCTAAGCAAAAATTCCATTTTCTGCCTCCTCATCCCTGGTAACCACTAAAAGTCTTTGATTTCTATATATTTGCTTATATAAGTGAGATCATGCACTATTTGTCCTCTTGTGACTGACTTATTTTGCTCAGCATAAGGTTTTCAAGATTCATCCATGTTGTGGCATGCATTAGGAATTAGTTTCTCTTTGTGGCTGAGTAATATTCCATTGTATGTACATACCACATTTTGTTTATATATTTAGGTTGCTTCTACATTTTGGCCTTTGTGAAAAGTGCTGCATGAACATTGGTGTACAGGAGACCAGTTTGCTTTTGAAATATTCTATATCTGACCATGAAAACCAAAACCAAAACCCATTGCCGTCGAGTCCATTCCTACTCATAGCGACCCTATAAGACAGAGTAGAACTGCCCTATAGGGTTTCCAAGGAGCGGCTGGAGGAATCGAACTCCTGATCTTTTGGTTAGCAGCTGAGCTCTTAACCACTGCACCGCCAGGGCCCCAAAACATCTCAAAATCATTTTCTCTGTTCCCTTCTTCTGTCTCAGGCCATCTGCCCTCTTTTAACAGCAATAAATGATCTTACTTGCTCTATCCTTTAAAATGTACCTACTCTGTGCCTCAGTCTCTCAGAGAATGTTCTTTTCTTGCCAGAAGTTACATATCTGATAAACAAATCTAAATGCCAGTATATTGTGTTGTTGTAATATTACTTATTTTTGAGCTTTGAGAGTTCTTTATATATTCTGGGTACAAATCCTTTATCAGACATATACTTTGAAGATATTTTCTCCCAGTCTGTGTCTTGTGTTTTCATTGTGTCTTTTGAAGAGCAGAAGTTTTTAATTTTGATGAAATACATTTTTAAATTTGTTTTTGTGTCTTTTGTATCATAGCTAATAATCTTTGCCTAACCTAAGTTCACAAAGTTTTTCTCTTATGTTTCCTTCTAAAAATTTTGTAGGTTTAGGTTTTATGTTTAGGTCTATGATCCATTTTGAGTTAATTTTTTTCGTACAGGATGAGAGATGTGAATCAAAGTTCTCTTTCTTCCTTTCTTTCCTCCCTCCCTTTCTCCCTTCCTCCCTCTCCCTCTCTCCCTCTCTTTCTTTATTTCCTTCCTTCTTGTGTATGGATAGCTGATTGTTCCAGTACCATTTGTTGAAAATATTTGTTTTTCTAATGAATTGCCTTTGCACCTTAAAATAAAAAATGGGCAAATGATTTGAACAAACACTTCACTGAAGAAAATGTATGAATGGAAAACACGTACATGAAAAGATGCTCAACATCATTAGTTACTAGAGAAATTCAAATTAAACCACAATGAGATACCCCTATGAATACACTAGAATGACTAAATTAAAGACTGACCATACCAAGTGTGAAGATGTGGAGGAACTGAGACTCTCATACATTGTTGATGAGAATGTAAAATAATGCAGCCACTTTGGAAAACATTTTGGCAGTTTCTTAAAAAGTTAAACATAGAGCTACCATGTGATCTAGCCATTCTATTGCTAAGTGTTTATCCAATAAAAACAAGAGCATATGTTTATACAAAGACTTGTACATGAATGCTTGTAACAGCTTTATTTTGTGGCCCCAGCTGGAAACAACCCAAATGTTCATCAACAGGTGAATGGATAAACATACTGTGGTATAACCATACAATGAGATACTACTCAGCAATAAAAATGAGTGAACTATTGATATGTGCTATTACCTGGATGCATCTCAAAATAATTATTCTGGGTGAAAGAAGCTAAGTGAAAACAAGTACATACTTTATGATTCCATTTATATAAAATTCTAGGAAATTCAAACTGAAGTATCTCAGTGGTTTCCTGGGTATAGGAATGGGACAAAAGGCTGAGAACACAAAGTGTATGAAGATCATTTGGTGGAAACAGATACGTTCTTTTTTTTTTTTTTTTTTTTTACTGATTCTGAAACTCATTCTATTAAGTGTTGACAAAGAAGTGATTCCATGTTAATGATGCTCTAGCATATTTATTATGAAAATGTCTGCCATTTCCTTTATTAAATATAGGTAGATTTGTGCATCTTTTTTGTTTTTTAATTGTGCTTTAGGTGAAAGTTTACAGAGCAAATTAGTTTCTCATTAAACAGTTAATACACAAATCGTTTTGTGACATTGGTTGCCAATCCCACGATGTGTCAACACTCTCCCCTTCTCCACCCCAGGTTTCCTATTTCCATTCATCCAGTTTTCCTATGCTTCCTGCCTTCTCATCTTTGCTTTTGGGATGGTGTGCCTGTTAGTCTGGTATACATGACTAAACTACGAAGCAAGTTCCTCAAGTGTGTTATCATTGGCCTTATAGTCCTGTCTAATCTTTGGCTGAAGAGTGAACCTCAGGAGTGACTTCAGTACTGAGTTAGAAGGGTGTCTAGTGGTCATACTCTCGGGGTTTCTCCAGTCTCTGTCAGGCCAGTAAGTCTGTTTTTTTTTTTTGTGAATTTGAATTTTGATCTACATTTTTCTTCAGCTCTGTCCGGGACCCTGTATTGTGACCCCTGCCAAAGAAGTTGGTGGTGGTAACTGGGCACCATCCAGTTGTTCTGGGCTCAGTCTGGTGGAGGTTGTGGTAATTGTGGTTCATTAGTCCTTTGGACTAATCTTTCCCTTGTGTCTCTGATTTTCTTCTTTCTCCTTTGCTCCAGCTGGGATGGGACCAGCAAATGTAACTTAGATGCCTACTGAAAGGCTTTTAAGATCCCAGATACTACTCACCACAGTAGGATGTAGAACATTTTCTTTATACAGTATGTTATGCCAATTGAAATAGATGTTCCCCGAGACCGTGGTCCCCAGGCCTCAGCCCAGTAGCTCAGTCCCTCAGGGTGTTTGAATGTGTCTGTGAAGTTTCTATGAATTTGCCTTGGTCCAGTTGTGCTGACTTCCCCAGTATTGCATACTGTCTTACCCTTCACCAAAGTTACCACTTGTCTACTATCTAGTTAGTATTTTTCCCTCCTCACCTCTCCCCTCCCTTATAACCATCAAAGATTGTTTCTTTTTGTGTGTAAACTTTTACATGAGTTTTTATAATAGTGTTCTCATACAGTATTTGTCCTTTTATAATTGACTTATTTCACTCAGCATAATGCCCCCCAGATTCATCCATGTTGTGAGATGTTTCACAAATTCATCATTGTTCTTTATCCTTGTGGAGTACTCCATTGTGTATATGTACCATAGTTTGTTTATCTATTCATCTGTTGATGGCCACTTAGGTTGTTTCCATCTTTTTGCTATTGTGAATAATGCTGCAATGAACATGGGTGTGAATGTGTCTTCCTGTGACAGCTTATTTCTCTAGGATATATACCTAGGACTGGGATTACTGGATTGTATGGTATTTCTAGTTCTAGCTTTTTAAGGAAGCCCCATATCGTTTTCCAAAATGTTTGCACCGTTTTGCATTCCCACCAGTAGAGCAAAAGAGTTCCAATCTCCCCATAATCTCTACAACGGTAGTTATTTTTCTGTTTTTTTTTTTTTTTTTAATTTGTTTTTATTCGTGCCAATAATGTCAGGGTGAGATGGTATCTCATTGATTTGCATTTCCCTAATGGCTAGTGATCTCAAGCATTTCCTCATGTGTCTGTTAGCTGCCTGAATGTCTTCTTTGGTGAAGTGTCTTTTCATATCCTTTGCCCATTTTTTAATTGGATTATTTATCTTTTTATTGTAGAGGTGTTGGATTTTCCTATAGATTTTAGAGATTAGACCTCTTTGTTGGATATGTTGTAGCCAAATTTTTTTTTTTTTTTTGTCGGTTTGTAGTCTCTCCTTTTACTCTTTTGCTGAAATCTTTTGATGAGCGTAAGTGTTTAATTTTTAGAAGATCCCAGTTACCTAGCTTATCTTCTGGTGTTTGTGTATTGTTAATTATGGTTTGTATCCTGTTTATGCCATCTATTAGGGCCCCTAGTGCTGACCCTATTTTTTCTTCTATGATTTTTACAGGTTTTGGTTTTATATTTAGGTCTTTGATCATTTTGAATTAGTTTTTGTGTATGGTGTGAGGTATGGGTCCTGTTTCTTTTTCTTTTTATTTTTTTACAAATGAACATCCCATTTTGCCAGCACCATTTGTTAAAAAGACTTCTTTTCCCTATTTAATGAACTTTGGGCCTTTGTCAAAGATCAGGTGGCCATCAGTAGATGGGTTTACATCTGGGTTCTTGATTCTGTTCCATTGGTCAATGTGTCTGTCATTGTACCAGTACCAGGCTGTTTTGACTACCATAATTGTATAGTAGGTTCTGAGGTCAGGTAGTGTGAGGCCTCTTACTTTGTTCTTTTTCTTCAGTAATGCTTTTGAAAAAAAGACCTCTTTCCTTTTCATATAAAGTTAATGATTAGTTTTTCCATCTCGTTAAAGAATGCTGTTGATATTTGTATTGGAATTGCATGGCATTTGTATATTACTTTGGGTAGGATCAACATTTTCACGGTGTTGAGTCTTCCTATCCATCAGCATGGTATGTTTTTCCATTTATGTAGGTCTCTTTTGGTTTCTTGCAGTAGTGTTTTGTAGTTTTCTTTGTACAGGTCCTTTATGTCCTTGGTTAGGTTTATTCCTAGGTATTTTATTTTTTTAGGGGCTATTATAAATGATATTGCTTTCCTGATTTCCTTTTCGTAGTTCTCTGTATTGGTATATAGGAATCCAACAGATTTTTGTATGTTTATCTTGTATCTTGCTACTCTGCTGAGTTCCAGTAGTTTTCTTGTGGAGTCTTTACGGTTCTTTATGTATAGTATCATATCACCTTCAAATAGAGATAGTTTTACTTCTTCCTTACCTATTTGGATGCACTTTATTTCTGTTTCTTGCCTCATTCTCTAGCTAGGAGTTCTAGCACAATGTTAAATAGGTGTGGTGATAAAAGGTATCCTTGTCTTGTTCCTGTTCTCAGGGAGAATGTTTTCACACTCTCTCCATTGAGAATGATGTTGGCTGCTGGTTTTGTTTAGATGCCCTTTATTATGTTGAAGAATTTCCCTTTTCTTCCTATCCTATTGAGAGTTTTTATCAAGAGTGGGTGTTGGAATTTATTGAATGCCTTTTCTGCATCAATTGAGATGATCATATGATTATTTTCTTTTGTTTTATATATGTAGTGAATTACGTTGATTGATTTTCTAATGTTGAACCATTCTTGCATATACCTGGTATGCATCCTATTTGGTCATGGTGTATTTTTTGTTTATATGGTGCTGAATTCTATTGGCTAGAATTTTGGTGAGAGGTTTTGCATCTATATTCATGAAGGATATTGGTATGTAATTTTCTGTTTTTTGGTGTTTTCGCCTGCTTTTGGTATCAGGGTTATTCTAGCTTCATAGAATGAATTCCAGTGTATCCCTTGCTTTTCTATGTTCTGAAATAGTTTGAGTAGCACTGGTGCAAGCGCCTCTCTGAATATTTGGTAGAATTCTCCAGTGAAGCCAACTGGGCCAAGGCTTTCTTTTTAACTCATTCTATGGAATATTTTTAATTTTTTTTTATTGTAGTTTAGATGAAGATTTACAGAACAGACTAGTTTCTTATTAAACAGTACATACATTGTTTTATGACATTGGTTAACAACCCCACAACATGTCAACACTCTCCTTTCTTGACCTAGGGTTCCCTATTACCAGCATTCCTGTCCCCTCCTGCCTTCTAATGCTTGTCCCTGGGCTGTTGTGCCCCTTTAGTTTCATTTTGTTTTATGGCTCTGTCTAATCTTTCGCTGAACGGTAAACCTCAGGAGTGACTTCATTACTGAGCTAAAAGGGTGTCCAGGGGCCATACTCTTGGGGTTTCTTCAGTGTCTGTCAGGCCAGTAAGTCCTCTTTTTTGTGAGTTAGAATTTTATTTACATTTTTCTCCAGCTCTATCTGAGACCCTCTGTTGTGATTCCTGTCAGAGCAGTCATTGGTGGTAGCTGGGCACCATCTAGTCGTACTGGACTCAGTTTGGTGAAGGCCATGGTAGTTGTGGTCCATTAGTCCTTTGGACTAATTTTTCTTTTGTATCTTTAGTTTTCCTCATTCTCCCTTGCTCCTGAAGGGATGAGACCAGTGGAGTGTCTTAGATGGCTGCTCAAAGGCTTTTAAGACTCTAGACACTACTCACCAAAGTAGAATGTAGAACATTTTCTTTATAAACTATGTTATGCCAATTGAACTAGATGTTCCCCGAGATGGGTCAGGGTTTTTTTTGTTGTTGTTGTTGGAAGTTTTTATTTTACCTTTACAATTTCTTCTCTTGCTATGGATCTGTTCAGATTTTGGACCTCAGCTTGTTTTAGTTTAGATAGGTAGTGTGTTTCTAGAAATTTGTGCATTTCCTTTAGGTTTTCAAATTTGTTGGAGTACAGTTTTTCATAGTACTCTGTTATGATTCTTTTTATTTCAGTTGGGTCAGTTGTAATGTCTCCCATTTCATTTCTTATTTGGGTTATTTGCATCCTCTTCTGTTTTTCTTTTGTCAGATTGACCAGTGATTTGTTGATTTTGTTGATCCTTTCAAAGAACTAATTTTTGGTTTTGTTGATTCTTTCTATTGCTTTTCTATTCTCTATTCCATTTATTTCTGTGCTAATTTTTATTATTTCCTTTCTTCTGGTGGCTGTGGGCTCTTTTTGCTGTTCTCTTTCTATTTGTTTGAGTTGTAGGGCTTACATTTTTATTTTGTCCCTTTCTTCTTTTTAGATATATGTGCCTATTGCTATAAATTGACCTCTGAGCACTGCCTTTGCTGTGACCATAGGTTTTGGTATGATGTGTTTTCATTCTCTTTTAATTCTAGAATTTTTTTTATTCCATCTTTGATTTCTTCTGTTACTCAGTGGTTTTTAAACAAGGTATTATTCAGTTTCCATGTATTTGATTTTTTTCCCTTGCTCTTCCTGGTTTATTAATTTATACTTTTATGATGTGATGAGAGAAGATGCTTTATATTATCTCAGTGTTTTGGATTTTGTTGAGGGTTGCTTTGGGGTCTATTCTGGAGAATGTTCCATGTATGTTGGAGAAGAATGTGTACTTTGCTGCTGTTGGGTGAATGTTCTGTATATGTCTATGAGGTCAGCTTGATTGTTTGTGGTCTTTAGATCTTCTGTATCTTTGCTGAGTTTCTTGATGTTCTGTCCTTTACCAAGAATGATATGTTGACTTCTCCTACTATTATTGTGGAATTGTCGATTTCTATTTTCAGTGCTGTTAGTTTGTTTTATGTACTTTGGAGCCCTGTTGTTGGGTGTACAGATATTTATTATGGTTATGACATCAGGGTAGATTGTCTCATTAATCATTATATAATGTCCTTCTCATTTTTTATGGTGGATTTTGCCTTAAAGTCTATTGTATCTGAAATTAGTATTGCCACATCTGCTCTTTTTTGGTTACTGTTTGCTTGATATATTTTTTTCCATTATTTGATTTTTAATATATTTATGTCTTTGTGTCTAGGATGTGTCTCTTGTAGACAGCATAATTATGAGTTATGTTGTTTTAATCCATTCTGTCACTCTCTGTTTGCTTATGTGTCTATTTTAGCTATTTCTCTTCATTGTGATTATCGATAGGTGTGAATTTATTGCTGTCATTTTGTAGTGCTTTTTTTGTGGTACTGACTTCCACTGTTCTTCTTACTCTCCTGTGCTGAGTTCCTTTTGTTTGTGGGTCATTAGTGCATGGATTTTAAATATTGGTACACATTAGAATCATTTTGGGGAAATTTTAAAAGCAACTGAAGGTAGACTTGTGAGAAAATTATACAAAACTTAACAAACTGTGCACTTTAAATATGTGCAGTTGATTGTATATAAATTATATCTGAAAGTTAAAAAAACTGTAGGTAAGTCTGTGAGAAAATTGTACATTCATGTGAGGCACTATTCCTAGCAATCTTGAGAGAGCAGTACTGAAATGCCCAACTATAATTGTAGGCTTGTCTATTTCTCCCCACAGTTCTATCAGTTTTTACTTCATGTATTTTGAAGCTCTGTTATTAGGTACATAGATTTTCAGATTGTTATGTCCTCTTGATGAATTGACCCTTTTAGTATAATGAAATAATTCTTTTTATCGTTGCTAATGTGCTTTTCTCTAAAATCTACTTTTGCCTGATAGTGATATAGACACTATAAATTTCTTTACTAGTGTCAGCATGGTGTAGCTTTTCCCAACATCTTACTTTTAAACTGTTTCTGTCTTTAAATTTAACATTTGTTTTTTGAAGGCAGCAGATAGTTGGATCTTGTATATAGTTTTATCCACTCTGACAATCTCTACTTTTTAACTGGTGTGTGGAGAACCTATATATTTAATGTTATTGTTTATATAATTTGATTTTTGGGTTCTATTTGTCCCATCCTTTTTTTTTTCCCCCATTTTTCTCTTTAACTAATTTCATTTTTTTGGAATTAGTGTTTATAATTTCATTTATATTTTTGGGTTGTTAGTTTTAACTCTTTCTTTTGTTACTTTAGTGGTTGCTTTAGGGCTTATAGTATGCATCTTTAACTTATCACGGTATACTTTCAAGTGATACTATACCACTTCATGTATAGCATAAGAATCTGAAATAGTATACTTCAATTTCTCCCCAGTTGACCTTTGTGGTATTGTTGTCATTTGTTTTACTTATAATATTCTATAAAAGCCTTAACATGTTGTTATGATTTTTGTTTAAACAGTCAATTAGCTCTTAAAGAGATTTAAATAATAAAAAAGCTTATATATTTACTCATGTGATTATCATTTCTAATAATCTTCATTTTTTGGTGTCGATTCCACCTAGTATCATTTTTTATTTTGCCTGACTTACTGTAACATTTCTTTTAGAAAATTTCTGCAGGAGATGAATTCTTTCACCTTCTGTATATTTCAAAATGTCTTTCTTTATCTTTTGTTTTTGAAATATATAGAATTCTAGGGTATAACATTCTAGGTTGACAGCTGTTTTCTTTCAGTACTTTAAATATGTTGCGCCATTGTCTTCTTGCTTGCATGGTTTCTGACAAGAAATCTGCCGTCTTTTTTTTCCTTACAGCATTTAATATTTTCCCTTTGTCACTGGTTCAAGCAATTTGATTATTATATGCCTTGGTATATTCTTCATTTATTTACTTTTTTATGCTGGGGTTCTTTGAGCCCTTGGATCTGTGGGTTTAAGATTTTCCTCAAATTTGGAAAATTTCTGTCCATTAGTTGTCAATTATTTTGCACTCTGCTTCTCTCTCCTCTTCCTCAGGGACTATAACTACATGTACACGAAGCTGATGTGTATATAAATGTGTCCTATGCTTTTGTAATTTGTTTTTCTATTTGTGTTTCATTTTGGATAATTTCTATTGATATGTCTCTAAGTTCACTAATCTTTTCTTCTGCAATGTCTTATCTGTTATTAATCCCATCTGGTGCATTTTTCATCTCAGGCCTTGTAATTTTCATGTCTAGAAGTTTAAATTTGGTCTTTTTTTAATCTTCCATGTCTCTACTTAGTTTTATAAACATATGAATGCAGGTATAATAGCTGTTTTAATGTGATTGTTTGCTAATTCTAACGTATGTTATTTCTGTATTAGTTTAACTGATTGATTATTCTTCTCATTATGGGTAGTATTTTCCCCTCTTTTGCATGCCAGTAATTTTTATTTATTTTTTCCCATACAAAAATTTATGCCTGCACTGTTATGTGACTGTAATTGCTCTCCCTGTACTGACAGCACACTCCTCCTTTCCACCCCTGATTCCCCATGTCCATTCATCCAGCTCCTAACCCTGTCTGCCTTCCCATCACACCTCAGGACAGAAGGTGCCCATTTAGTCTCTTGCATCTACTTGCGCTAAGAGGTAGACTCCTCATGAGTATCACTTTATGTCCCACAGTCCAGTCCAATCTCTGTCTGAAGAGTTGGCCTCGGAAATTGTTTTAGTTCTGTGCTGATAGAGAATCCAGGGACCATGCTATCTGGGATTCCTCCAGTCTCAGTCAGACCATTAAGTCTGGTCTTCTTACTAGAATTTGAGTTCTGCACCCCACCTTTCTCTTGCTCCATCCTGGACTCTCTGTTGTGTTCCCTGTCAGGACAGTCGTTGGTGGTAGCCAGGCACCATCTAGTTCTTCTTGTCTCAGGCTGATGAAGTCTCTGGTTTATGTGGCCCTTTCTGTCTCTTGAGCTAATACTTTCCTTGTGTCTTTGGTGTTCTTCATTCTCTTTACTCCAGGTGGTTGGGACCATTTGATGCATCTTAGATGGCCGCTTGCAAGCTTTTAGGACCCTAGATGCCACTCACCAAAGTAGGATGCAGAACATTCTCTTAATAAGCTTTGTTATGCCAATTGACTTAGATGTCCCCTGAAAGCATGGTCCCCAGACCCTTACCCCTGTTACTCTGTCCCTCAAGGTGTTCGATTGTATTCAGGAAACTTCTTAGCTTTGGTTTAGTCCAGTTGTGCTGGCTTCCCCTGTAGTGTGTGCTGTCCTTACATTCACCTAAGATAGTTCTTATCTACTATCTAGTTAGTGAATAACACACACCCTCCCTCCCCACCCTTGTAACCATCAAAGAATGTTTTCTTCTGTGTTTAAAACTTTTCTTGAGTTCTTATAATAGTGGTCTTATACAATATTTGTCCTTCTGGACTGACTAAATTCACTCAGCATAATGACCTCCAGCTTCCTCCATGTTATGTTTCACGGCTTCATCATTGTTCTTTAACATTGTGTAGTATTCCATTGTGTGGATATAGCATAATTTATTTATCCATTCATCCACTGATGAGCACCTAGGTTGTTTCCATCTTTTTGCTATTGTGAACAGTACTGCAATGAACGTGGGTGTGCAACTATCTATTTGTGTGACGGCTCTTATTTCTCTAGGATATGTTCCAAGGAGTGGGACAGCTGGATCGTATGGTACTTCTATTTCTAGCTTTTAAAAGAAGCACCAAATCAATTTCCAAATCGGTTGTACCATTTAACATTCCCACCAACAGTGTATAAGTGTTCCAGTCTCTCCACAACCTCTCCAGCATTTATTATTTTGTGTTTTTTGGATTAAAGCTAACCTTGTTGGGGAGACATGATATCTCATTGTAGTTTTGATCTGCATTTCTCTAATGGCTAATGATCATGAGCATTTCTTCATGTGTCTGTTAGCTGCCTGAATATCTTCTTTGGTGAAGTGCCTGTTCATATCCTTTGCCCATTTTTTAATTGGGTTATTTGTCTTTTTGTTATTGAGATTTTGCTATATCTTGTAGATTTTAGAGATTAGACGCTGATCAGACTTGTCATAGGCAAAAATTTTTTCCCAGTCTACAGGTTGTCTTTTGACTCTTTTGGTGAAGTCTTTTGATGAGCATAAGTGTTTGATTTTTACGAGCCCTCATTTATCTAGTCTCTCTTCTGGTGCTTGTGCATTGTTACTTATGGTTCGTGTTGTGTTTATGCCATGTATTAGGGCTCCTAGCATTGTTCCTATTTTTTCTTCCATGATCTTTATCGTTTTCGATTTTCTATTTAAGTCTTTGATCCATTTTGAGTTAGTTTTTGTGCATGGTATGAGGTATGGGCCTTGTTTCAGTTTTTGCGGATGGATATCCAGTTATGCCAGCACCACTTATTAAACAGACTGTCTTTTCCCCAATTAATGGACTTCGGGTTTTCCCCAGTTAATGGAGTTTGGGCCTTTGTCAAATATCAGCTGCTCATAGGTGGATGCATTTATGTCTGGATTCTCAATTCTGTTCCATTGGTCTATGTATCTGTTGTACCTGTACCAGGCAGTTTTGACTAATGTGGCAGTATAATAGATTGTAAAATCAGGCAGTGTGAGGCCTCCCACTTTGTTCTTCTTCTTAAGTAATGCTTTACTTTTTCAGGGCCTCTTCCCTTTTCATAATGAAGTTGGTGATTTGTTTCTCTATCTCCTTAAAAATGCCATTGGAATTTGGATTGAGATTGCATTGTATTTGTAGATCGCTTTGGGTAGAATTGATATTTTCACAATGTTGAGTCTTCCCATCCATGAACAAAGTATGTTTTTCCACTTATGCAGGTCTCTTTTTGTTTCTTGCAGTAGCGTCTTGTCGTTTTCTCTGTAAAGAATCTTTACATCTCTGGCTGGATTTATTCCTAAGTATTTTATCTTCTTGGGGGCTATTGTAAATGGTATTGATTTGGTGATTTCCTCTTCGAGGTTCTCTTTGTCGGTGTAAAGGAATCCAACTGATTTTTTTATGTTTACCTTGTATTCTGAAACTGCTGAAATCTTCTATTAGTTCTGGTAGTTTTCTTGTGGATTCTATAGGGTTTTCTGTGTATAAGATCATATCATCTGCAAAAAAAGATACGTTGAGTTCTTCCCTACCAGTTTGGATGCTGTTTATTTCTTTTTCTAGCCTTATTGCTCTGTCTAGGACCTCCAGCACAATGTTGGATAAGAGTGCTGATAAAGGGCATCCTCGTCTGGTTCCCGTTCTTAAGGGGAATGTTTTCAAACGCTCTTCATTTATGATGATGTTGGTTGGATTTGTATAAATGCCCTTAATTATATTGAGAAATTTTCCTTCTATTCCTATTTTGTTGAGAGTTTTTATCATGAATGGGTGTTGAACTTTGTCAAATGCCTTTTCTGCATCAATTGATAAGATCATGTGGTTCTTGTCTGTTGTTTTGTTTATGTGATGGATTACACTGATTGTTTTTCTAATGTTGAACCATCCCTGCATACCTGGTATAAATTCCACTGGATCAGGGTGAATTATTTTTTTGATATGTTGCTGAGTTCTATTGGCTAAAATTTTGTTGAGAATTTTTGCGTCAATGTTCATGAGGGATATTGGTCGGTAATTTTCTTTTTTTGTGGTGTCTTGACCTGGTTTTGGTATCAGGGTTATACTGGCTTCATAGAATGAGTTTGGGAGTATTCGATCTTTTTCGATGCTCTGAAATACCTTTAGTAGTAGTGGTGTTAACTCTTCTCTGAAAGTTTGGTAGAATTCTCCAGTGAAGCTAGCCAGGCCAGGGCTTTTTTTTTGTTGGGAGTTTTTTAAATTACCTTTTCAATCTCTCTCTCTTTTTTTTTATGGGTGTATTTAGTTGTTCTACCTCTATTTGTGTTAGTTTAGATAGATAGTGTGTTTCTAGCAATTTGTCCATTTCCTCTAGGTTTTCAAATTTGTTAGAGTACTATTTTTCATAATATTCTGTTATAATTCTTTAAGTTTCAGTTGCTTCTGTTGTGATATCACCTATTTCATTTCCTATTGGGTTATTTGCTTCCTCTCCGTTTTTCTTTTGTCACTTTGGCCAATGGTTTATCAATTTTGTTGATGTTTTCAAAGAAGCAGCTTTTGGTCTTATTAACTCTTTCAATTGTTTTTCTATTCTCTATTTCATTTAATTCTTCTCTAATTCTTATTAGTTCCTTTCTTCTGGTGCCCGAGGGCTTCTTTTGCTGCTCTCTTTCTACTTGTTCCAGTTGTAAGGTTAATGTTTTGATTATGGCCCTTCTTTTTGGATGTGTGCATTCATTGCTATAAACTGACCTCTGAGCACTGCTTTTGCTGTGTCTCACAGATTGTGGTAGGATGTGTTTCATTCTCGTTTGAGTCTACCAATTTCTTTACTCCATCCTTAATTTATTGTGTAACCCAGTAGTTTCCCAGCAAAGTGTTGTTCAGCTTCCATGTACTTGATTTTTTTTCCCTTGCTTTTTCTGTTGTTGATTTCTACTTTTATGGCTTTATAGTCAGAAAAGATGCTTTCTAATATTTTGATGCTTTGGATTTTGTTAACACTTGCTTTATGGGCTAATATGTGGTCTATTCTGGAGAATGTTCCATGTGCGTTGGAAAAGAAAGTATACTTGGCTGCTGTTGGGTGGAGTGTTCGGCATATGTCTATGAGATCAAGTTGGTTGATTGTAGCATTTAGCTCTTCCGTGTCTTTGTTGAGCTTCTTTCTGGATGTTCTGTCCTTCACCGAAAGTGGTGTGTTGAAGTCTCCTACTGCTATTGTGAAACTATCTTTTCAGTGCTGTTAGAGTTTGTTTTATGTATTTTGGAGCCCTGTCATTGGATGCATCAATATTTATTATAGTTATGTCCTCCTGGTGTATTGACCCTTTAATCATTATATGGTGTCTTTCTTTGTCCTTTCCTTGCTTAAAGTCTATTTAGTCAGAGATTTATATTGCCACTCCTGCTCTTTTTGAGTGTTGTTTGCTTGATATAGTTTTTCCATCCTTTGAGTTTTAGTTTGTGTCTTTAAGTCTAAGATGTGTCTCTTGTAGGCAGCATATAGACAGATCGTGTTTTTTTAATCTAATCTGCCACTCTGTCTCTTTACTTGTGCTTTTAGTCCATTTACATTCAGCATAATTATTGATAGGTCTGAGTTTAGTGTGGTCATTTTGATGTCTTTTTTTGTGTGTTCGCAGTTTTTTTGTTCCACTTAATTTTCTGTGCTGAGTCGTTTTTCTTTAGGTATTTTCTTTTCATCTTTTTCATTGTTGTTGATTTTGTATTTGCTGAGTCTTTATTTTTTTTTAGTTTTTTATTTTGACTTGTAGGATTGTTAGTTTCCTTTATGGATACCTTAATATTTTCCCCTATTTTTTAAGCTTGTACCAGTCTTTTATTTCTTTATATCGCCTTGACTTCCTCTCCATATGAAAAATCTATGTCTACATTTTTTAAGTCCCTCTTTTTTGTTTTATGTTGTCATCTTTTAAATATTGACATCTGTTTCCCTCTTTTCAGTGTTTTAGCTTTCATTTACTTTTGTGACTTCCCTATCTGGGTTGATATCTGGTTGCTCTGCCCTGTGTTCTACTCTTGGGTTGTTATCTGATGTTACTGATTTTCTAACCAGAGGAGTCCCTTTAATATTTCTTGTAATTTTGGTTTGGTTTTTGCAAATTCCCTAAACTTCTGTTTATCTTGAAAAGCTCTAATTTTGCCGTCGTATTTGAGAGAAAGTTTTGCTAGATATATAATTCTTGGCTGGCAGATTTTTTCCTTCAAGGCTTTATATGTGTCATCCCATTGCCTTCTTGCCTGCATGGTTTCTGCTAAGTAGTCAGAGTTTATTCTTATTGACTCTCCTTTGTAGATGACTTTTCATTTATTCCTAGCCACTCTTAAAATTCTCTCGTTATCTTTGGTTTTGGCAAGTTTGATTATAATATGTCTTGGTGACTTTCCTTTGACATCTACCTTATGTGGGGCTCGATGAGCATCTTGGATAGATATCTTGTCATCTTTCATGATATCAGGGAAGTTTTCTGCTAAGAAATATTCAACAGTTCTCCGTATATTTTCTGTTATTCCCCCCCCCCTTCTGGTACTCCAATCACTTGTAGGTTATTCCTCTTGATAGAGTCCCACTTAGTTCTTAGGGCTTCTTCATTTTTTTAAATCATTATATCTGTGTTTTCCTCAAATAAGTTGGTGTTAAGTGCTTTGATTTCAGTCTCACTAATTCTGACTTTATTGCCTCAATTCTGCTCCTATGACTTTCTATTGAGTTGTCTAATTCTGAAATTTTATTGTTAATCTTCTGGATTTCTGATTGCTTTCTCTATGGATTCTTGCAGCTTTTTAAATTTGTCATTATGCTCTTCTCTAATCTTTTTAATTTTCTCTATTGTGTGTTCTGCCTTTTGATTGATTTCCTTCCTAATTTCTTGAAGAGTTCTGTATTTTAATCTTTGGTATTCTGCATCTGGTAATTCCAAGAAATTTTCCTCTTCAGGAAAATTTCTTGATTCTTTATTTTGGGAGCTTGCTGAAGTCATCGTGGATTGCCTCTTTATGTGATTTGATATTGACTTTTGTTTCCTAGCCATCAGTAAGTTATTATATTTATTTATTTTATGTTTGCTTACTGTGTTCTAGCTTCTTGTTTTGTTTTGATATGCCCAAATAGGCTGCTCGTATGAGCTAGTTTGATTATTGGCACCTTTGAAGCTCTAATGTCCTGTCACCAGGTGGTTATATCTGTTACTAAGTATGTGAGCTCAGGAGTCCACTCACTCCTCCTGTATGGATTCAGCTCATGTGCTCAGGTAGATAGCTACCAAGTGTGTGGTTTAGGCTCTCACTTACAGTCTTAGACAGCCATGGGTGATTGGTGTAGGCACAGGCATCTGGCTGCAGCAGGGGGACACACTCTGAGCAAGGCAGGGGGCTGATGGCAGCCCCCCAGTGTCCAGGAGGAAGGGTTGTCCCTGTTCCCTAGAGCACGTAGGTGGGTGGGTTTTGCAGCTGGACTATGAGCACCTAATGCTGTTGGGTGTAAGGACTGGGGGGCAGCTTTTATTCATGGACACCTATCACAGGTGGCTTGGTGGTGTAGGTCGAGCCACCAGTCCTCAGGCCCCGATGTGTGTAGGTGAAGTCCCTGCTTAATGGTCAGAGCAGTGTCAAATGTCAAGAAACTGCCACTTCAAAGCTGAAACTGTTGCAGTTAGCGTTCCAGTATATACCCTGGTGTACTGTAGTACTGAGGGCTTATGCTGTTGAGATGGGCCCACACAAGTCTATGAAGGGGGAATGACACTCTAAGTCCTTGGAGCCCTTATGACTGTGCCTAGGCAAAGGAACTGTTCCTACCCTGGGTCCCTGGCTTAGAGGGGCTGGCAGTTTATTTTTTCCCCTGTTTGTTAATTTCTTCACTCTCCAAGGCTGGAAGAATGGCTCCAGGTGTGTGACGGATCCACTTCCGGCCCAGGGGACTCGGCAATTGCTGAAGCCAGTCTGGGACCCAGTGCAGAGCAGGGAGCGGGGAGGTAAATGGGAGAGAGATTTTTTCCCTAAGGGGGGTGTTTTTGATCCATGCAGTATGCCGTACGCAATTACTTATCTTTCGCTGATGAGGGCTGCTACTCACTGGTTCTGGGTGGTCGAGTAGACTCTCTGGTGCTGGATCTCTCCTGGTGTGGAAAACGTGCCTCCCGAGCACAGCTGCTTGCCTGCCTCACAGCTCACCCCTGAGGTGATTAAGCCTGAAGGGCTCTGGCTCTCGCTGTGTCGGGTCTGGCAACTTCTCACCCTTCCGAACCATCTCTCCCTCCCCCTGCCACTCAGTCTGGTTCCTCAACTCTGCCTTTGATGTTCAGGGCTCCCAGATTGCCATATATAATTGAATCACTTGTTTTTTCCGGTCTTTGTTGTAAGAGTGTCCACTGGAATCATCTGACTAATCTGTCATCTTGGCCCTGTGTCCGCATGCCAGTAATTTTGGATTGGAGTGTTCAGACCCTTGTTAAGTATTTTAATTAATTAATTAATTACTTTTGGGTATTCTTAAAATATTCATGAGCATTGTCCTGAGATGCTTAAGGTACTTGGAAACAATTAGATATTTTCAGTCTTGATCTGATTTGTTAGGTAGTTACAGAAGAGTGCTAATGCTAGAGCTAATTGTTCCCTTCCTCTGACTCAAGACATTCCTCAGTATTCTACTCAGTGTCCCATGTCTTATGAGCTTTTCTGTCGTGCTGGTGGGGATGAGTACTGTTTCTGGCCAAGTGTGAGTGCTGGGCACTGTTCATTTTAATCCTTTTAAGTGAATCTTTCCTCACACACATGCACACACATTCTGCTCAATACTTGAGCAAGACCCACTTCAGATTTCATGGTTCTTTCTCTGTGCATCTCTCTTCTCTTTAGTACTCTGTCCTGAGAACTCTAGAAGTTTTGATCTCCTGAACTCTTGGTTCTGTCTCCTCAACTCAGGAAGTCTTCCAGTTCCTGCCTGAGATTACCTTCCCTAAACCTCAGCCTGGTAATTCTCTCAGAGTAGTAAGATGTGTGAATTATAAGATTCATGTCATTTGTTTCCTGTCTCTCAAGATCATGATCTTTCATTGCCTTATGTCCATTGTTTTATAAATAATTGTTTAAGTTTTTTTTTTTCCCAAGCCTGGTGGTTAAATCCAGTTTTTGTTAATTAATCTTGGCTGGAAGCAGAAGTCCCTCCAAAGAACTTTAGCATTTTTACTTATTTCAGTTAATTTGATCATGTGCAATGTTGGTTGACTTGTTGGTTTTGGTAGCTTCTACTTGTACTAAATTTTATGACTAAGCCTATTGGTTTGTATTTCTAACTATTTCACCAATTTATCCAGGATGAAAAATTGGGTCAGTGAAAAAGGTAAACCCTCAATGAGATGGATTGACACAATAGCCACAACAAGGGACTCAAGCATACCAACAATCATGAAGATGGCACAGTACTGGGCAATGTTTTGTTCTATTTTATGTAAGGTTGCTATGAGTCAGAGCCTACTCGTTGGCAACTGACAACAACAACAACTTGGGCAGATTGAGACTCTGTAGGGTCTAGTTTCCCTTCATAGTGCTGGTCTGAAAGGTGACATAGTCAGCACTGGTCCAGCCTCCGGTTGATTCACTTTCAGACTCTGCCTCAGAAGATCAGGCAGAACAGACCAATGCTGGATCTTGAGCAGGCTCTGGAAGGCTGCTTTAACTGTGAGTCATTTTCTGCTCAGGAGACTGTAAGGAAGCTGGTCCTGTTTTGGAAGCTGATCCTGTTTTAGAAGCTGTAACAGTCATCAAGTTAGTTCTAGGAAAGCTCCCAAAACAAGACTCCCCAAGATGCTCTTCTCTGTATTTCTAGACCACAGATCTCTAGACCAGAGCTGATCACAAATTGGATGGAATAGGTTCATTAATTAGGGTGGGGATGTGGGTGAATTCTCATTTCCCATCTGTGCTTTTCCCTCTCTTTACTTTTCCATTCCTCACCTGCACATCCCCAACACCTAAATTAAAACAAATTATTGATTACTAGGCAGCCTTCTCAATGAATTTTCCCCACAGTACAGCCTTGATAGAAAATGATCAACCACTTCATCACAGGAGAAAAAATGTGGTTTCCTAGGTTTGGCAATCCAATGTCTCTGTTGGCATAGTCTTTGGAGAAGCCAAAACATCTGGGCATTGCAAATTTTAGGAAGTTAGTTAAATCTGCCACTGGGGGTCATTAGTGCATAGGTTTTAATATTGGTACACATTAGATTCATTTTGGGGAACTTTTAAAAAGCTACTGATGCTCAAGGTCCCAAGATTCTGGTTTAGTTTGTCTTCAGCGTGCCTCCTCCCCTTTACTATTTGTAAAGCAACCAGGGTTGTGAACCTCTGATGTAGATACATGCCCATTCAACAGACTGATTTTTTTTCACACAGATACGGCAGTAGAGCAAAGTGCTTGAAAGCATAAACTCTGGAACCAGCTCCCCCTGAACTTGAGTTCCAGCTCTGATATATTTCATAGCTGTGTGACCTAGGGCTAACTTAATCTCACTGTTCTTCAGTTTTCTTATCTGTAAAAGGAGGAAAATAATAATACTTATCTCCTAGGTTTTTTGTAAAGATTAAATGAGTTAATATGTGCAAAGTACTTAGAACATTACCTGGAGCATAGTAAGCACTAAATAAATATTAGCTGTTTGTGTGGTTCTTTGCAGACATTTACCTTATTAGGTGTCCAAAAGAAAATTAATTTCAGTGGCCTAACATTACTTTAACAAAGTATTTTAGTTTCCTGTGGCTCTTGCAACAAATTACCACAAACTGGATAGCTTAAAGCAACGGAAATTTATTCTCTCACAGTTCTGGAGACCAGAAGTCCAAAATCAAGGTGTTAGCGGGGCCACACTCCTTCTGGAAGATGTAGGGGACATTCTGTTACTTGCTTCTTCCAGCTTCTGACGGTTGTCTGCAATACTTCGCTTATGGCTGCATCTCTCTCTGCTCCATGTCCATGTTGGCTTCTCCTCTGAGTGCCTATCTCAAAACTCTAGTCTCTCTCTTATAAATATACTTGCAAATGCATTTAGGGCTCTCTGAGATTATAAAAAATAAGCTCCTCCTCTCCAGTTCCTTAACTTAATCAATTTATTTATTTATTTTTTTGTCATGTAAGATACTATTTACTCTTTTGCCCTTTAAGGTAATATTCACAGGTTCTTGGAATTAGCATGTGGATTATATCCTTTTTGGAGGGCCACCCACTACCCAAGTTGTCATAATAAAACTTGAGCCTGCGCCCACCACTGACTCATTCTGTGTTTAGTCACCTTTGCTTTTGGTCTGCATACCCCATTCCATAATATATCCAAAACCATTATTTGCATCTGAATATACAGACAAGTGATTGTTCATGTCAGTGGTTATGGTTATTTCTCGGCAAGGGCCCAGAGAAGTGGACCAAGGGTTCAGAACACTGGGTGGCTTGATGCCTCCTGGCATGCAGAGAAGCTCCAATAAGGAAAGGCCTCTTGGTGACTTCTACTCTGAAGGGAATAAATTGAGGAAACTCTATTTCATGCTTAAATTCAAACCAAAAACATCACAAACTTTGGTTTTAAACTCGGACAAATCTGATGCTTATTTCAAAAGAGACCAGTGTGATGGTGCATTAATCAGGACTCTTCCACTTCCAAGTGACATAGTGACACCAATAGGCTTAAGTAAAACTTGAATTATTAACTTTTGTAACTGGAAAATTCTGGCTTCAAGTCCAGATTGACCTAGGGGTTCCAAAGATACCACCAGGACCCAGTTTCTTTCTCCAATTCTTGGCTGTACTTCTTTTTACTGGCCCTATTGTCAGAAAGGCTGTCCCTTGGTGGTGGTAAGACCTTACATCCTCTCAGATCCAGGGCAAGTAGGAAAGAACATGTTGTAGAGAAAATATAAACAAAATCTTATTGGGGTTTGTTGGGTCATATGCTCATCCCCAAAACAGCCATATGTTTGGTTCTGATTGACTTAGGAGCCTGGAGATGATGACCATCTTAATATGTGGACTGAGAATGGGGAGGGAGACAGGTCCATGGTGGATAATCAGAGTAGTTACCATAAGAAGGAAAATGGTTGTTGGGTAGCAAATACAACAGAACCACTACAGATGCTGTGAGGTTTCTGGACTAAATGACTGAAAACCAAACCTGGATTATTTTGAAGGGCATGTGGGATTTTTTTTCCAATTTTATATTTTGGTCACAATTTCCCTTTCCACTTGGAAGTGAGTTGGTTTGAAGCACAGGACCTTCATTTAAATCACATCTCTGTCTTCTCTTTGTAGCTGTGTGACCTTAGGCAAGTTACTTCATCTCTGTGAACTTCAGTTTCTCCATTGGTCAAGCAGCAATTGAGACACACACACAGAGTTAGGATAGATACCTTCATATCAAGACCATTTACCACAAGGTGCATAAACAGAATATGCTTACACGAACACGATCTGATTGGTACTAGAGAGCCACCTGTCTCTATATCCCTTTCCTGTGACGTCTGAAACATGTCTGAAACTCCTACCATTAAAGTAATTTCTTTAACTTAAAGCAAAGTGTGTCCAGAGAGTCAGGTAAAACATGTAAATAAGTCTCTGGGAGAGGCAACATAAAACCCTGCATCACTGATTACTCCTCATCTGCCACCTTGGAGCCAATGTCACCTTGTAAGATAGTTCTTGTGAGATAGTTCTCACTACCATATATAGGGCAACCATCAAGATCTCAGGCAAAATGATTTTTCTGTCCTTCCACATCCATTTTAAGATTCTTCTGTTGCTGCTCTCCTGTCACTCAGGCAAGGCCTTAATGTTCCTTGTGAATATGCAATGCCATAGGGAATTTCTGCATTAAAAAACTCTACCTAGGTCTATCCTTTCCTCAAGTGTCTGGAGTTGTAAAACGACCTCTCTCCTCCATGATCACGGTTCTCATTTTCACAGTGGGGCTGATATTAGGTGGGGCAGGTGCCATCTGATTATTATTTGATTGTAGTATTCATATGAGGCAAGAATGAGTGACAGGTTCAAGTTTCAGGGGATAATGTTTATTTTTAATCTTGTAGGTTGGGGTAAGACATTTTTTGAGAAGGATACTTGGGTGCCTTTTCTATTCTCCTAAGATATTGCAAATGTACGTACAACAGGTCTTGACTCTGTGGTGTTCCACTTATAAACAATTGTTGGCCATGGGTTTTACTCAGCTATCACCCGGAAGATAATAGGAAATAGAAGGTCCTGAGGGATTGGGACAAAGGAACGGTAGATTTTGTTAAGAGAACTGGAAAGTTTTGAGGACTTGGAAATTTCCAGGAAATACAAACCTGATAGGTTGTGACAATGCATGTCTGTGGGGGATCCTAAGGACCTGGGAGAAAGAGGGAATCAGGAGAAGGGGACCCCACAGGGGATATGATATAAACAGGCAGGACGGACTCTGCCATACCCTAGGACCTTGGACCTAGGGTACAAAGACCAGTTTTGCCACTGTTCTTTGACTGGCTTTGTACAGGGCAACTCTAATGATTTATTTCCTTGGTTGAGGAAAGAAAGGAAAACTTAGTCAACAGATTCTAATATGTGCCAGGTACATTCAGTTATATCGTTTAATTCTTTCAACAGCCTTCTGAGGTTGGTATCTTTATCATCTTTTTATCAACTGGAAACTGAGGTACAGAGGAGTTAAGTCACCAAGGTCATTGTGGTAGTTTAAAAATCTGTCCACAATTTTTTTGACCCTCATCCTTCAAAAGATGATGCGTAGTTCCCCTGTCACGGAATGTGGGCCAGATTTTTGACTTTTAACAAATTCAATGAGGTAAAGCAATGGTGTATGTGTCTTCCAGGACTGTTGTTGTTAGGTGCTGTTGAGTCGGTTCTAACTCATAGCGACCACATGCACAACAGAATGAAACACTACCTGGTCCTGAGCCATCCTCACAATCATTGCTATTCTTGAGCCCATCATTGCAGCCACTGGGTCAATCCATCTTGTTGAAGGTCTTCTTCTCTTTTGCTGACCCTCTACTTTACCAAGTTTTTTAGTTATCTAGTGCTGCTATAACAGAAATACCACAAATGGATTGCTTTAACAAACAGAAATTTATTCTCTCACAGTTCAGGAGGCCAGAAGTCCAAATTCAGGGTGCCAGGTCTAGGGGAAGGCTTTCTCTCTGTGTCAGTTCTGGGAGAAGGCCCTTGCCATCAATCTTCCCCTGGTCAAGGAGCTTTTCCACATAGGGACCCCGGGTCCAAAGGACGTGCTCTGCTCCTGGCATTGCTTTCTTGGTGGTATGAGGCCCCACAGTCTCTCTGCTAGCTTGTCTCTTTTATATCTCAAAAGAGATTGGCTTAGGACAAAAACCTAATCTTGTAGACTGAGTCCTGCCTCATTAACATAACTGCCTCTAATCCCACCTCATCAACATCATAGAGATATAATTTACAATACACAGGAAAATCACTTCAGATGACAAAATGGTGGACAATCACACAACACTGGGAATCACGGCCTAGCCAAGTTGACAGACATTTTTGGGGGACACAATTCAATCCATGACACCAAGCATGATGTCTTTCTCCAGGGACTGGTCCCTCCTGATAACGTGTCCAAAGTATGTGAGACGAAGTCTGGCCATCCTTGCTTCTAAAGAGCATTCTGGCTGTACTTTTTCCGAGAGAGATTGGTTCCTTCTTCTGGCAGTCCATGGTATATTCAATATTCTTCACAAACACCATAATTCAAAGACATCAATTCTTCTGTCTTCCTTATTCATTGTCCAGCTTTCACATGCATATGAGGCAACTGAAAATACCATGGCTTGGATCAGGTGCACCTTAGTCCTCAAAGTGACTTCCTTGCTTTTTAACACTTTAAAGAGATCTTTTGTAGCAGATTTTTCCAATGCAGTGTGTTGTTTGATTTCCTGACTGCTGCTTCCATGGGTGTTGATTGTGGATCCAAGTAAAATGAAATCCTTGACAACCTCAATCTTTTCTCCATTTATCATGATGTTGCTGATTGGTCCAGTTGTGAGGATTTTTGTTTCCTTTTAGGTTGAGGTGTAATCCATACTGAAGACTGTAGTCTTTGATCTTCGTCAGTAAGGGCTTCAAGTCCTCTTCCCTTTTAGCAGCAAGGTTGTGTCATCTCCATATTGCAGGTTGTTAATGAGTCTTCCTCCATTCCTGATGCCGCGTTCTTCTTCATATAGTCTGGCTTCTCGGATTATTTGCTTAGCGTACAGATTGAATAAATATGGTGAAAGGATAGAACCCTGATGAACTCCTTTCCTGCTTTTAAACCACGCAGTATCCCCTTGTTTTGTTCAAACAACTGCCTCTTGGCTTATGTACAGGTTACTCAGGAGTACAATTAAGGGTTTTGGAACATTCTTCACAACGTTATCCATCAATTTGTTATGATCTACAGAGTTAAATGACTTTGCAAGGTCAATAAAACACAAGTAAATATCTTTCTGGTATTCTCTGCTTTCAGCCAAGATCTATCTGACATCAGCGATGATATCCTTGGTTCCACGTCCTCTTCTGAATCCGGCTTGAATTTCTGGCAGTTGCGTGTCGATGTACTGCTGCAACCATTTTTGGATTTATCTTCAGCAAAATTTTACTTTCATGTGATATTAATGATATTATTTGATAATTTCCACCTTCTGTTGGATTACCTTTCTTTGAATGGGCAGAAATATGGATCCCTTCCAGTCAGTTGGCCAGGTAACTGTCTTCCAAATTTCTTGGCATAGACAAGTGAGCACCTCCAGGGCTGTATCCGTTTGTTGAAACATCTCAGTTGGTACTCTGTCAATTCCTGGAGGCTAGTTTTTGGCCAATGCCTTCAGTGCAGCTTGGACTTCCTCCTTCAGTACCATCGGTTCTTGATTATACACTACCTCCTGAAATGATTGAAATTATTTTATTTTTGGTACAGTGACTCTGTATTCCTTCTACTTTTGATGCTTCCTGTGTCATTCAATATTTTGCTCATAGACTATTTCAGTATTGCAACTGGAGGCTTGAATCTTCTCTTCAGTTCTTTCAGCTTGAGAAATGCTGAATGTGTTCTTCCCTTTTGGTTTTCTGACTCCAGGTCTTTGCACATTTCACTATAATACTTTACTTTGTCCTCTCTAGCTGCCCTCTGAAATCTTCTGTTTAGCTCTTTTACTTCATCATTTCTTCCATTCAGTTTAGCTGCTCTACATTCAACAGCAAGTTTCAGAGTCTCTTCTGACAACCATTCTGGTCTTTCTTTCCTCTCTTTTTAATGACCTTTTACTTTCTTCGTGTATGATGTCCTTGATGTCTTCCCACAACTCGTCTGGTCTTCAGTCATTAGTGTTCAACCCGTCAAATCTACCCTTGAGATGGTCTCTAAATTCAGATGGAATATACTCAGGGTCATATTTTGGCTTTGGTGGACTTGCTGTAATTTTCTTCAGCTTCAGCTTGAATTTACATATGAGCAATTGACGGTATGTTCAGCAGTCGGGCCCTGACCTCGTTCTCATTGATGATATCGAGCTTCTCCATTGCCTCTTTCCACACATGTAGATTTGATTCCTGTGTATTTCTTCTGGCAAGGTCCATGTCGTTGTTTATGTTGTTGAAGAAAGGTATTCACAATGAATTAGTTGCTGGTCTTGCAAAATTCTATTATGCAATCTCTAGTGTAATTTCAATCACCGAGAATGTGTTTTCCAACCACTGAACCTTTTTTATTTCCAACTTTTGCATTCCAATTTCCAGTAATTATCAATGCATCTTGATTGTATGTTTGCTCAATTTCAGACTGCAGGAGTTGGTAAAAATCTTTAATTTCTTCATCTTTGTCATTAGTGATTGGTGCATAAATTTGAATAATAATGGTATTAACTGGTCTTCCTTGTAGGCGTATGGATATTATCCTATCACCGACAGCGTTGTACTTCAGAATAGATCTTGAAATGTTGTTTTGACAATGAATATGATGCCATCTATCTTCACTTTGTCATTTCTGACATAGTAGACCATATGATTGTCTGATTTTGAATTCCATTTCATTTTTGATGACTCCCAATTTTCCTAGATTCATACTTTGTACGTTCCACTTTCTGATAACTAATGGATGTTTGCAGCTGTTTCTTCTCATTTTTGAGTCACGCCACATCAACAAATGAAGGTCCCAAAAGCTTTACTCCATTTACGTCATTAAGGTCAACTAATATGAAGAGGCAGCTCTTCCCTGGTGATATTTTGAGTGTCTTGCAACTTGAGGGGCTCATCTTCTGGCACTGTCAGACAGTGTTCTGCTGCTATTCATAAGATTTTCACTGGCCAATTCTTTCAGTAGACTGCCAGGTCTTTCTTCTTAGTTTATCTTAGTCTGGAAGCTCCGCTGAAACCTGTCCACCATGGATGACCCTACTGGTATATATATATATTGAAATACCAGTGGCATAGCTTCTAGCATCACAGCAACATACAAGCCACCATAGCATGACAAACTGATAGACGAGTGGTGGACTCCCGGGACTAAGTCATAAAAAGTAGCTTCTACCTGACTCTCTATTTTGTATTGCTTGTTCTGGGGGAAGACTGTCACCATGTCATGAGGATACTGAAGCAACCCTTGAGATTCTCCAAGTCAGCCACTGTTAGTCATGACACATATACATTTGTATGATGTATAATTTTTAATCGAACTTTTTATTTTGAGATAATTGTGTATTCATACACAGTTGTAAGAATTAATAGAGATCGTACCCTCTACTCAGTTTCTTCCAAAGGTAACATCTTACAGTGCTATAGTACAATATCACAACCAGGACATTGACTTTGATACAGTTAAGATATAAAGCATTTCCGTCACCGCAAGTAGCCCTCCTATTGCTCTTTTACACTCACTTTCCTTCTGATCCCAGTCTCGCCTAAACATCTGATAACCACTAACCTGTTCTTCATTTCTATACTTTTTTCATTTCAAGAATATTGTATAAATGGAATAATACAGCATGTAACCTTCTGAGATTGGCTTTTCCCTTCAGAATAATTTTCTGGGGATTCATCCAGGTTGTTGCTTGTATCGATGGTTCACTCTTTTTATTGCTGAGTAGTATTTCATGGTATGTATGTATCACAGTTTGTTTAATCACTGACCCTTTGAAGAGCATCTGGGTTCCATTTCCAGCCTTGGGTTATTAGGAACAAAGTTTCTATAAGGATTCACGTACAGGCTTTTGAAAACATAATTTTCAGTTCTCTGTGATAAATGTCCAGAATGGAATTGCTGGGTTATATGGTAGTTTCATGTTTGGCTTTTGAAGAATCTGCCAAATGATTTCCCAGAGTGGCTGTACAATTTACATTCCCATGAGCAATGTATGAATGATCTAGTTTCTTCGTGTCCTCACTAGTATTTGGCGTTGTCACTATTTTTATTTTAGTTACTCTGATAGGATGCCATGATATCTCTTTATGGTTTTCATGTGCATTTCTCTAATGGATAATAATGTTGAACACCATGTCAAGTGCTTATTTATTATACTCTTCAGTGAAATGTCTGTTCAGATCTTTTGCCCATTTTATAATTGGATTTTTTATGTTTCTACTGTTGCATTTTGAGTGTTCTTTATATATTCTGGGTAATATTCCCTTGTAAAATATGTGGTTAGCAAATATTTTCCCCAATGTGTAGCTTGTTTTTTCATTTTCTTAATGAGGTCCTTCAAAGAGCATAGGTTTTTAATAATGATGAGGTCCAATTTATGAATTTTTTTCTTTTATGGATAGTGCTTTTGATGTCAGTCTAAGAACTCTCTGCCCCGCCCTAGATCCTAAGAATTTTCTCCTATGTTTCCTTCTGAAAGTTTTAAAGTTTTACATGTAAGGCCATGATCCATTTTGAGTTAATTTTTGTATAAGGTATGAGACTTAGGCTGAGGTTTACTTTTTTTTTTTTTTTTTTTGCCTATGAATGCTCAACTTCTCCCGTACTATGGCTGAAAAGGCTATCCTTCTTCCATTGAATAGCTTTTACACCTTTGTAAAAAATCAGTTGAGTAGTATATTAGTGTGAGTCTATTTCTGGGTTCTCTATTCTGTTCTTTTGATCTATGTGTCTAATGCCAACATCACACAATCTTGATAATGACAATTATATAATAAGTCTTGAAATCTAGTAGACTGATTCCTCCCACTTTATTCTTTTTCAAAATTGTTTTACCTGTTCAAATTCCTTTGTCTTTCCATATGAATTTAAGAATAACATTGTCTATATTTTAAAAATGTCCTGCTGGGATTTTAATAAGAATTTCATTATCAATTTGAGGAGAATAAACAACTTTACTATGTTGAGTCTTCCATCCAGGAACATGACATATCTCCGTTTATTTAGATCCTCTTTGATTTATTTTATTAATTCTTTGTAATTTTTAGCATACAAGTCTTGTACATGTTAGGTTAGATTTACACCTAAGTATTTTATTTTTTGAGCTTTGGTAAGTGGTATCTGTCTTAGGCTGGGATCTCTAAAGAAGCAAAGCCCGTAAAGCATATAAATATATATATATATAGAGAGAGAGAAATTTATATCAAGGAAATGGCTCACATGGTTTTTAGAGACTGTAACGTCCCAAGTTCGTGGGGCAAGAAAGAGGCTTCTGATTCACCTAGCAACAGGGACTGGCAAACCCAAGATTGGCAGGCCAGAAAGCAGGGCCGTTGCTCACAGGCTGTGAAGATCGATTAATCTCAAGATCCACAGGCAAGACAGCAGGTAAGCTGCTAGCTCAAGTCCCAAGAACCAGACATCAGACGAACAGAAGCCAGCTGCAGGATCCAAAACAAGCAAATCCCTGGCAAGAGCAGCAGGAAGGGCTAGGCAGCAGAGGGTGGAGAGATGAAGGCTGAGGGGGTGGTGAGCCACCACAGGCCCTGCCTCTACAAGTACCCCTTACAGCAGATCCCATCATGGTGTGATCACGTATCAAATCCCAACAGAAAAGTGATCACAACTTTATACGACTGCCAAAACACTGAGAATCATGGGCCAGCCAAGTTGACACACAATCTTAACAATCACAGTATCATATAAATCTATGTCTGTGTACAATAGGTGTCAAACTGTAGTTTAAAAATATTTTATTGTATTTTTGGTGAAAGTGTACACAGAAAAACAGGTTTCCATTCAACAATTTCTACACATAACTTTCAGTGACTTTGGTTACATTCTTCACATTGTGTCAACATTCTTGTTATTTCCTGTCTAGTTTTTCCATTTCCATTAACTTAGTCTTACTGCCCCCCCAACTTTCTCATCTATGCTCTAGAGTAACTGTTGTCCATTTGGTCTCATATAGATAATTTTTTAAAAGAGCACAGTGCTCAAGGGTGACATTCTTTACTTTTTGAGCTAACCTGATATTTAGTTAAAAGTTGACTTCTGGGGATAGTTTCAGTTCAAAGTTTAAATAGTGTCTCAGCGCAGTAGTCTTGGGGGTTCCACCAGTCTCAACGGGTCCAGTAAGTCTGGATTCTTTGATAATTTGAAGTCCTGTTCCACATTTTTCTCCCTTTCTATCAAGATCTTCCTATTGTGACCCAGATCAGAACATTCAGTAGTGGTAGCCAGGCACCATCTAGTTCCGGTCTCAGGGTAGAGGACGCCATGGTTCATGAAGACAATTAGTCCGTAGTCTGGTTATTCCTCTGATTCTTGGGTTTCCTTCTTTCTCTTTTGCTCCAGACAAATAGAAACAAATCATTGTATCTTAGATGATCACTCACAAGCTTTTAAGATCCCAGATGCTACTCACCAAACTAGGATGTAGAACGTAAACTTTATGAACTATATTATACGAATTGACTGAACTGTCCCACAAGACTATGACCCTAAGTCTTCAAATAAAAAAACCTAACCCGATGAGGTGATTATGTCTAAGAAGTGTCAGAATCTGTAGCCCTTACTTGTTTTATTATACATATATACATATACATATATACATATGTGCATACATCTACCTATGTACCTACCTACATATCTATCTATCTCTATGATTTTTAAAGTTGTGTGTCAACTTGCCTGGGCCATGATTCTCAGTGGTTTGGAGGTTATGTAATGTAGTTTGACAGTGATATAATGACGTCATTTGGCAGTTAAGTAATGATGTAGTTATCCTGCAATTTTGTGATATAATGTAATCACCTCCACGATGTGATCTGATGTGATCAGCCAATCAGTTGTAAGGGGAGTTTCCTTGGGGGTGTGGCCTACATCCAATGTATATGGACGTCCTGGCAAAGCTCGCTGGCTTTTGCTCACTCTGGATACTGCATTTGGCTCATCATCATCTGACATCCAGTTTTTGGGGCTTGAGCCAGCGGTCTGCCACCTGAACTGATCTTGGGTTCATCAGCCCCTGCAGCCACATGAGTCAGGAGAAGCCTCCAGCTTGACCCATGGACTTGGGACTTTCCAGCCTCTACAACTGCATGAGCCATTTCCTTGATATAAATCTCTCTCTATATATATATATATATACACACATATATATGAAGCCCTGGTGGCACAGTGGTTAACAGCTCAGCTGCTAACCAAAAAATTGAGAGTTTGAATCCACCAGCTGCTCCTTGGAAACCCTATGGGGCAGTTCTACTCTGTCCTATAGGGTTGCTATGAGTCGGAATTGACTCGACAGAAACTGGTTTGGTTTTTTAAAAAAATATGTATATACGTGTGTGTATATATATATATATATGCTTCACTGGTTTTACTTCTCTAGAGAACCCCACAGAAGACATTTGGTACTGAGAGTTGTTCTAGAGAAACAAAATTGTAAGGATGAGTTTTCTAAGTTGCTTTTCAAGTCTGGGTAGTCTTAAAGATGGTGATGACTCTGTTTCCAGTTGTAAAGAGGACTCTGCTAATCCATGGCTTGAGGTGGCAATAGAAATACACAAGATATCACCACCAATAGATCAGGTATTGGTGAGAGGTGAGGATCTGGGTATTGCATGTTTGATACCTTTCTACAACTTTGTCAGAATGAGAAATATAAAGAAGCTGTTTGCTTGGTCCTAATTTTGCTAGACAAAGTGGTGAAAGATGAGCTTAGCAGTTCATAGTCACAGCTCAAGCACCACATAAACAATCTCAAAGTTTCTACTTGTGCCTTGAAAGAAAGTCTTATTTCTTGTAGTAACAGAGCTGATTTTGCCAAAAACCAAACCCATAGTCTTATTGTAAGAGTGGCTGAATTACAACACCAAGTGAATTCCAAACCTTGAATGGTATCTGAAGTTATAATGAGGGTATTGATTGGGAAGAAATGTGATCCTGAAACTTGGGATAGGGACATATAGGCAGATAATCAGGAAGCTGGGTATACTGAACCCCTAAATTCCATTGAATCACTCCCACCCTCTCCAGTAAAGCCATTAACTCCTCCATATCCATCTGATGAGATTAATCCAGCTGTATCTGAAGAGTCTTTGTCTGAGTCATCCCCTAGGGAGGCATCTGAGTCATTGCCTGGGGCATTGCCTGAAGCAGATGCCTTACAAGATATTGCTGAATGTTCTCAGAGCACATCCCCACCACCCATTTTTGCTTCTAGAACTATAACTAGACTTAAGCCCCAGCAAGCCCCAAAAAGTGAAGTATAAAGTGTGACCCAGGCTGGGGTAATCTACACTCTAAAAGAACTGCTTGTGTTTTCTAATATGCACAGAGAAATCTTAGGAATATGTGTGGGAAAGCCTATTAAGGGTATGGGATAATGGTGCAAGGAACATAAAATTGGATCAGTCTGAGTTTAATATAAGCCCACTAAGCACAGATTCTTCATTTAATGTTTCATCTCGAGAGGTTAGGAAAGGATCTAATAGTTTATTTGGTTGGTTTGCTGAAGCATGGATTACCTGGTGGCTTACACTAAATCAAATTGAAGTGCCAGACCTGCCTTGGTATACTATAGAAGAAGGAATTCAAAGGCTTAGGGAAATTGACATGTTAGAGTGGATTTATCAGGTTAGGCTAACAGACCCACACATGGAGTGCCCGTAGGACACATCTTTTACCACAATGGTGAGAAACAAATTTGTGAAGGAGCCCAAGCATCCTTGAAGACTGTTGTGGTTGCTATTTTACGTAAGTCAGATTTGACAGTGGGAATTGCTGTAACTGAATTAAGACACCTAACTAAAATGAAGTTAATGGGACCACGTGGTGGTAGGGGCCAAGTGGCTGCACTCAATTGACAAATACAAGGTGGGTGTGGTTACTGTAATAGACAACAGAGTCAAAGCAGTAATCAGAATAGTTTTATTAAATATGGACTTATCTCGTTGGCTACTTAGTCATAGTGTCCCTAGAAGTGAAATAGGTGAGAAAGCTACTAAATATTTACTTGATTTGTACAAGCGGAAGAATTCTAGGTCAAGTGAATGGCAGTCTAACTCGAATCACCAGAATAGAGAGTCACGGCCCCTCTATAAATCCCCAGACTTGAGTCAGTTTACAGACCCACAATCCCTTGAATGAAGGGGAGGCCGGATCCCCTTAAGAAAGGACTCCACTACACTGTCAAAAATTTATATTGTTAATTTTTCCCCCAAACTTCCCTAAAGGGATCTATGGCATTTTATGAGAGTGACTATTCATTGGGGAAAAGAAAATAACCAGGCTTTTCGGAGATACTGGATACAGGTTCTGAACCAACACTAATTCTAGGTGACCCAAAACACCACTGTGGCCCACCAGTCAGAGTGGGGGCTTATGGAGGGCAGGTTATTAATGGAGTCTTAGCTCAGGTATGGCTCACAGTGGGTCCAGTCGATCCCTAAACACATCCAGTAGTGATTTCACCAGTTCCAGAATGCGTAATTAGAATAGATATACTCAGCAACTGGCAGAATCCCCACATTGGATCCCTGACAAGTGGAGTAAGGGTTATTATGGTAGGAAAAGCCAAGTGGAAGCCCTTAGAGCTTCCCTGCCTAGGAAAATAGTAAACCCAAAGCAGATTACTGCCTCCGTCAAGGATGTGAAGAAGGCAGGGGTGGTGATTCCCACCACATCCCAATTCAACACGCCTAGTTGGTCTGTGCAAAAAAACAGATGGATCTTGGAGAATGACAGTGGATTATCAAAGGCTTAACCAGGTGGTGACACCAATTGCAGCTGTTATTCCAGATGTGGTTTCATTCCTTGAGCAAATTAATACATCTCCTAATGCCTGGTATATAGCTATTGATCTGGCTAATGCCTTTTTCTCGAACCTGTTTAGAAGGACCACCAGAAGCAGTTTGCTTTCAGCTGGAAAGGCCAGCAATGCACATTTACTGTTCTATCTCAGGGGTATATCAGCTCTCCAGCCGTATCTCATAATTTAGTCTGCAGTGACCTTGCTCGACTTTCCCATCCACAAGACATCACACGGGTCCATTATATTGATGACATTATGCTGATTGAACCTAGTAAGGAAGAAGTGTCAATAACTCTGGACTTAATAGTAAAACGTTTGTGTGCTAGGGGGTGAAAATCAATCTGAGAAAAATTCTCGGTGAAATTTCTAGGGGTCCAGTGGTGTGGGGCATGTCGAGATTTCCTTCTAAAGTGAAGGATAAGTTACTGCATCTTGCTGCTCCCACAACTAAAAAGGAGGCACAACGCCTAGGGTGCCTCTTTGGATTTTGGAGGCAATATATTCCTCATTTGGGTGTGCTACTCCAGCCTATTTATCAAGTGACTCAAAAAGCTGCTAGTTTTGAGAGGGGCCCAGAACAAGAGAAGGCTCTGCAACAGGTTTAGGCTGCTGTGCAAGCCACTCTGCCACCTGGACGATATGATCCGACTGATCCAATGGTGTTTACAGTGTCGGTGGCAGATAGAGATGCTGCTTGGAGTCTTTGGCAGGCCCCTATTGGTGAATCACAGCAAAGACTCTTAGGATTTTGGAGCAGAGTGCTGCCATCCTCTGCAGATAATTACTCGTCTTTTGAGAAACAGCATTTGACTTGTTACTGGGCCTTAGTAGAGACTGAATGCTTAACCATGGGACACCAAGTCACGATGGGGCTTGAGATGCTCATCATAAACTGGGTGTTGTCTGACCCACAGTGTCATAAAGTCAGGCATGAACAGCAGCATTCCATTATTGAATGGAAGTGGTATATATGAGATGGGAACTGAGCAGGACCTGAAGGCCAAGTGAATTGCATGAGGAAATGGCCCAAATGCCCATGGTTTCCACTCCTGTCATATTATCTGCTCTCTCCCAGTCTACGCCTATGGCCTCATGGGGAGTTCCTTATGATCAGGTGACTGAGGAAGAAAAAACTCCTGCAGGTTTTACCGATGGTTCTACGTGATATGCAGGCACCACTCGAAAGTGGACAGCAGCCCCACTACAGCCCCTTTCTGGGACCTCCCTAAATGACAGTGTTGAAGGAGATCCTCCCAATGGGCAGAACTTCAAGCTGTGCACTTGGTTGTTCACTTTGCTTGGAGGGAGAAATGGCCGGATGTGTGACTGAACACTGATTCATGGGCTGTGGCCAATGGTTTGTCTGGATGGTCAGGGACTTGGAAGAAACATGATTGGAAAATTGGTGACAAGAAGGTACGGGGAAGAGGTGTGTGGATAGGCCCCTCTGAATGGGCCAAACAAGTGAAAATATTTGTGTCTCATGTGAATGATCACCAAAGGGTGACCTTGGCAAAGGAGGATTTTAACAATCAAGTGGATAGGATAACACATTCTGTGGAAACCAGTCATCCCTTTTCCCCAGCCACTCCCATCATTGCCCAATAGACTTATGAACAAAGTGACCATTGTGGCAGGGATGGAGGTTATGCATGGGCTCAGCAACATGGACTTTAACTCACCAAGGGTGATTTGGCTACAACCAATCAGCCAGCAGCTGATTGAGTCCCTGAGTCCCTGATATGGCACCATTTCTCAAGGTGATCAGCTAGCAATCTGGTGGCAGGTTGATTACATTGGACTGCTTGCATCATTAAAAGGGCAACATTTTGTTCTTACTGTAATAGACACTTACTCTGGATATGGATTTGCCTCCCCGTATGCAATGCTTCTGCTAAAACTACCATTGGTGGACTTACAGAATGCCTTATCCACCATCATGGTATCCCACAAAGCATTACCTCTGATCAAGGGACTGACTTCACAGAAAATGAAGTGCAGCAATGGGCCCATGCTCATGTAATTCACTGGTCTTACCATGTTCCTCATGTCCTGAAGCAGCTAGCTAGATAGAACGATGGAATGGCCTCCTGAAGACACAATTACGGTGCCAACTAGGTGGCAATACCCTGCGTGGTTGCAGCAGTGTTCTCCAGGAGGCTGTATATGCGCTGAATCAGCATCTTATATATGGTACTATTTCTCCCATAGCCAGGATTCATGCGTCCAGGAATCAAGGAGTGGAAGTGGGAGTAGCATCACTCATTATTACCCCTAGTAAACCACTTGCAACATTTTTGCTTCCTGTCCCCACGATTGTATGCTTTGCAGGTCTAGAGGTCTTTGTTCCAAAGGAAATGCTCCCACCTGGAGACATCACTGATTCCATTGAACCGGAAGTTAAGAATGCCACCTGGCCACTTTGGGCTCCTCAGGCCTCTGGATCAAAATGCAAAGAAGGGAGTTATTGTATTGGTTGTTGTGATTGATCCTGATTATTGTTGTTAGGAGCCATCGAGTCAATTCTGACTCATAGTGACCCCATGTACAACGAACAAAACTCTGCCTAGTTTTGCACCATCTGGTCCCTCCTGATAACATGTCGAAAGTACCTGAGATGAAGTCTCACCGTGCTAACTTCCAAGGAGCATTTTGGCTGTATTCCTTCCAAGACAGACTTGTTCGTTCTTCTGGAAGCCCATGGTATATTCAATATTCTTCACCAACACCATAATTCCAAGACATTGATTCTTCTTCCGTCTATTGTCCAGCTTTCCACGCACATGAGGTGATTGAAAATATCATGACTTGGGTCAGGTGCACCTTAGTCCTAAAAGTGACGTCTTTGCTTTTTAACACTTTAAAGAGGTCTTTTGCGGCAGATTTACCAAAGGCAATACGTTGTTTCATTTCCTGACTGCTGCTTCCATGGGTGTTGACTGTGGATCCAAGTAAAATGAAATCTTTGACAACTTCAATCTTTTTTTCATTTATCATGATGTTACTTATTGGTCCAGTTGATAGGAGTTTTTTTACTTTACGTTGAGGTGTAATCCATACTGAAGACTAGTCTTTGATCTTCATCAGTAAGTGCTGCAAGTCCTCTTTGCTTTCAGCAAGCAAGTTTGTGTCATCTCCATATCACAGGTTGTTAAAGAGTCTTCCACCAATTCTGATGCCACATGATTCTTCATATAGTCCAGCTTCTCGGATTATTCGCTCAGAATAGAGATTGAATCAGTATGGTGAAAAGATGCAACCCTGATGCACAATTTTCTTGATTTTAAACCATGCAGTATCCCCTTGCTCTGTTTGAATGACTGCCTCTCTTTCTATGTACAGGTTTGGCATGAGCACAATTAAGTGTTCTGGAATTCCCATTCTTTGTAATGTTATCCATAATTTTCTATGACCCACACAGTTGAATCCCTTTGCTTAGTCAATAAAACACAGGTAAACATCTCTCTGGCATTCTCTGCTTTCAGCCAAGATCCATCTGACATCAGCAATGATATCCCTCCTTCCACGTCCTCTTCTGAATCCAGCTTGAATTTCTGACAGTTCCCTGTCGATGTACTGCTGCAACCACTTTTGAATGAGGTTTAGCAAAATTTTACTTGTACTTGATATTAATAAATGATATTGTTTGATAACTTCTGCATTCTATTGGATCACCTTTCTTTGGAATGGTCACAAATATAGATCTCTTCCAGTTGGCTGGCCAGGTAGCTCTATTCCAATTTTTTTGACATAGATGAGTGAGCACCTCCAGTGCTGCATCCATTTGTTGAAACATCTCAGTTGGTATTCAGTCAATTCCTGGAGCCTTGTTTTTCATCAATGCCTTCCATGCAGCTTGAACTTCTTTCTTCAATACCATCGGACTGGTTTTTGATCATATGCTACCTCCTGAAATGGTTGAATGATGATCAATTTTTTTTTGGTACAGTGATTCTGCTTATTCCTTCCATCTGTTTTTGACGATTCCTGTGTCATTAAATATTTTGCTCATAAGCCAAAAAAAAAAAAAAAAAAAAACAACTCGTGCCGTCGAGTCGATTCTAACTCATAGCCACCCTATAGGACAGAGTGTAACTGCCCCCATAGGGTTTCCAAGGAGTGGCTGGTGGATTCGAACTGCTGACCTTTTGGTTAGCAGCTGTAGCTCTTAACCACTGTGCCAGCAGGGCTCCCTTTTGCCCATAGAATCCTTCAAAATTGCAGCTCAAGTCTTGAATTTTTTTTCAGTTCTTTCAGCTTGAAATAGGCCGAGCCTGTTCTTCTATTTTGGTTTTCTAACTCCAGGTCTTTGCACATTTCATTATACTATTTTACTTTGTCTTCTCAGGCTGTCCTATGAAATCTTCTATTCAACCCTTTAACTTCATCATTTCTTACATTCATTTTAGCTACTTTACATTCAAGAGCATGTTTCAGAGTTCCTTCTGACATCCATTTTGGTCTTTTCTTTCTTTCTGAACTTTTTTTTGGTACTTTAATTTTTTTTTTGTACTTTAGGTGAAGGTTTATAGAACAAATAGTTTCTCATTAAACAGTCAGTACACATATTGTTTTATGACATTGGTTAACAACCCCACATGTCAACACTCCCCCTTCTCGACCTTGGAGGACCTTTTTTTTGGTGAAAATATACATAGCCAAAGATACACATTTCAAAAATTTCTACATGTAGAATTCAGTGACATTGATTACATTCTTCCAGATGTGCTGTTATTCTCACTATCCTTTTCCAAATTATTCCATCACCACTATCTTCAACTCACTACTGCCCCCTAGGCTTCCCATCAAACTTTTGTGTTGCTGTTGTCAATTTGATCTCACATAGGTAATTTTTTTTGTTCTTTAGATGAAGGTTTACAGAACAAATATTTTCTCATTAAACAGTTAGTACGCATATTGCCCTATGACAACAGCTAACAACCTCACGACATGTCAACACTGTCCCTTCCCAAACTTAGGTTCCCTATCACCAGCTTTCCTGTCCCCTCCTGCCTTCTAGTCCTTGTCCCTGGATTGCTGTGCCTCATTAGTCCCGTTTTGTTTTATGGAGCTGTCCAGTCCCCAGCTGAACAGTGAACCTCAGGAGTGACTTCACCACTGAGCTAGAAAGGTGTCTGGGGGCCATACTCTCGAGGTTTCTCCAGTCTCTTTCTGACCAGTAAATTTCGTCTCTTTTTGTGTTAGAATTTTGTTCTACATCCTTCTCCAGCTCTGTCCAGGACCCGCTGTTCTGATCCCGGTCAGAGCAGTCAGTGGTGGAAGCCGGGTACCATCTAGCTGTACTGGACTCAGTCTGGTGGAGGCCGTGGTAGTTGTGATCCATTAGTCCTTTGGACTAATCTTTTCCTTGTGTCCTGTTCTCTTCATTCTCCCTTGCTCCCAAAAGGGTGAGACTAGTGGAGTATCTTAGATGGCTGCTCACAGGCTTTTAAGACCCCAGAAGCTACTCACCAAGGTAGAATATAGAACATTTCTTTATAAATTGTGTTATGCCAATTGAGCTAAATGTTCCCCGAGACCATGGTCCACACAGCCCTCTGCCCAGCAATTCAGTCCCTCAGGGAGTTTGGAAGTGTCTATGGAGCTTCCATGACCTTTCCTTGTACAAGTTGTGCTGGCTTCCCCAGTATTGTGTAGTATCTTACCCTTCACCAAAGTTACCACTTATCTATTGTCTACTTAGTTTCCCCCCATCCCTCATAACCAACAAAGATTGTTTCTTTTTGTGTGTAAACTTTTTCATGAGTTTTTACGGTAGAGGTCTCATACAATATTTGTCCTTTTGTGATTGACTTGTTTCACTCAGCATAATGTCCTCCAGTTTCTTCAAAGTTATGAGATGCTTCACAGATTCATCATTGTTCTTTATCGTTGCATAATACTCCATTGTGTGTATGTATCACAGTTTGTTTATCCATTCTTCTGTTGATGAGCATCTAGGTTGTTTCCATCTTTTTGCTATTGTGGACAATGCTGCAATGAACATGAGTGTGCATATGTCTATTCGTGTTACGGCTTTTATTTCTCTAGGATATATTCCTAAGAGTGGGATCGCTGGATTGTATAGTATTTCCATTTCTAGCTTTCTAATGAAGTGTCACATCATTTTCCAAAATGGTTGTATCATTTTGCATTTGCAAGAGCAGTGCATGAGAGTTCCGATCTCCCTGCCGCCTCTCCAACTATTTGTTATTTCCAGT
>NW_004443941.1:35654319-35658476 GCF_000243295.1 Trichechus manatus latirostris
GGTATCTCACTGTGGTTTTAATTTGCATTTGGAGAAGGAAAGTCTTATAATTCACTTATTCACACTCTGTTATTAAAGATTCAATCTCTTCTCCCTGCTTGTGTTCATTTGCATTTTAAAGGATGTGAGAGACAGATGGTAATTATTTGCTCAAAGTAATGAATTGTAGGCACTGTTGTGATTGAGTGGGCTAGAAAGCACTCTTCAGATAACAAAGAGGGCCTGAGTCCAAACAGAAAGAAAAGGGAGAGATAGCAGATAGTGTTTAGTTTCTAGGTAGACAACAGAGGAAAATGACTTTCTTTTCCCTTTCAGTTCTTTAATACAGAGAATTATAGGGTCCCCACGATTGGTCAGGAGACTGAATTAAAAGTGAGAAGAGTTGAGAAGATTCAACCTCCTCCTTATTCCAAGAGGATTGTCAACATCTAAGCCAAGAGAGGAAAGATATGGAACTTCTGTTAAGGGGAAACGTACAGGTCTACAAGACAAACTTGATGTTTTATATTTTTCTGTGAAGGCTATAACAAAGTTTGACTCACAAGCAATGTAACACCTGCCTGTGCACTTTTGCTAGTCACTCTACAGTTTAAAACGTGCTTCTATATATATTTGCTAATCTGATCCTCACAGCAATTTTGGAAGGCAATGGGATAGGAATTATCATCCCATTTCCAGGTGAGGCAGTGATGACCCAGCTTTTCTTATCCTGCCTTCTCTTAATTAGGAGTTCTAAGACAAGCCTCCCAGACTTTGAAGCTAGGAGTCCATATCCAAAATACAACTGTGATTATCTGTGACAATTTCCAGACCCTGTCTGCTCTTTGTTTTGTGCAAAGGGTCAGAGGAATGATCTGGAGATGAGTGGGTGTGCTGGTGTATGTGTATGTGTGTGTGCATGTGAGCACAAAGTTAATACGACATTTACAAAATCAAATTCCAGTTCTCAAAGTCAGTATCCAATCTTCTGTATAACAATATCAGCCTTATTTTGGAAAGTGTTTTCTGGAGTTGAACTCCAGTTCTGTGATGAATGTGGCACACTGAACACAATAAGCTTAAGCATGTTGAGACTTGAAAAATTCCCACAGTAAATACATATGTTTGGCCTTGTTTGATGTAGCAGTTCCCAAACTTAATTAGCTGATAACAGAACATTTTTATCTGGTTCTATCACTCATTTACTTGCCCTGACAACACTTTTTTTTTTTCAAATGCCAATTCCAGAATAACTAAAGAGGTTTAATGTAGAGAACTGGGTTATCATCAAAGACCTAGATCTTGTTCTTACTTCATCACTAATTGGTTCCATAATCTTGGACAAATTAACCTTTTTGGGCCTTAGTTTTCTCATGTGTAAAGAGTTTGATAAGAATATTTTAGCCCTAAAATTCTATCGTCCTGTCTCTTTAGTTTTAAAACCAGCGTGAAATACTTGAGGGGGTTTGAATACATGCATTTTAGTCTTAATCTATTTAATGACCCTAGCCTCAGTTTGCTCATCTTTCCAAAATGAGAATGCTGAACATCACTGAAGCTTCATCTACCTCTAAACTCCTGGGGCCTAAAAAAAAATGCTTTAACCATAAAAAGTTCTCAAAATCTAAAAACTAACTCATGTTGGATCGATCATTCTTATCTGCATGAGGTCTTAAATTATCACTAGTTCTTTCTTGAAGTTTCTGATCAAGACTATTTGCTATTTATTCCAAGTATTGCATTCCTTATTTCAACTATTATATTATTCATATCTAACGTTTTCGTTTCTTTTTTAATGACTTCTTCCTGCTTTGTATTACTAATACCCTTTTTCATCTCTTTCAAGGTCCTTATTGTGCTTATTTAGAATTGTTGTTTTATTGCAGTGATTCTGCTTTACACAGTATATGTTGTTCATTTTGTTGATTATTTCTTAGTGGTTATACTCCTCAGTTGTCTAATTATTTTGGTCTGTGAGTCAGGTTTTCTGGGGGAATGTGTCTGTACTGTGTAAGTCTTAGTCTCTGTCCCTCCTGGTGAGCTTCAGAAGAGGGGTCGAGCCTCAGGTGAAGCCCCAAGCATCATAAAACTGCTGTTCCTGGACTCCCCATGTCATACAGGCAACTAATCAGGGATTGTCTTTAAACTCTTAGAAGTGGCACCAGGAAATGGAAAGCATAGATTGCAGTTCACTAGCCTAGAGTTAGGGCTATGAAGAGAAGGGATGGAGGAATAAATGTCATAGGGGTGCTAGTGAGTCTGTGCTTGTTTTCATCATTCCTTACTCCCACAGGATGTTTGCACTTTCTAATGTGTCCTTATTTAACACGCTCAGCTGCTAACCGAAAGGTTGGAAGTTCAAGCCCACCCAGAGGCACCTTGGAAGGAAGGCCTGATGATCTACTTCTGAAGAATTGAAAATTGAAAACCTTATGGAGCACAGCTCTACTCTGACACTGATGGGGTCGCCATGAGTTGAAGGTGACAGCAACTGGTAATGCGACCTTATAGATCCCAGGCAACTTAGGCTATTGTCAATCTCAATGGCAAAGGGCAGGGATGTTCTCAGAGGATGTCTTAGTCATCTAGTGCTGCTATAACAGAAATACCACAAGTGAATGGCTTTAACAAAGAGAAATTTATTCTCTCACAATCTAGTATGCTACAAGTCCAAATTCAGGGCATGAGCTGCAGGGGAACTCTTTCTCTCTCTGTCGGCTCTGGAGGTCCTTGTCATCGTCTTCCCTTGTTCCGGAAGAATCTCAGCACAGGAACCTCAGGTCCAAAGGAAGCGCTCTGCTCCTGGCACTGCTTTCTTGGTGGTATGAGGTCCTCATGTCTCTCTGCTTGCTTCTCTTTTTTATATCTCCAAAGAGATTGACTTAAGACACTATCTAATCATGTAGACTACATTAGTGTAACTGCTGCTAATCCATCTTATTACATCATAGTAATAGAGTATACAACACATAGGGAAATCACATCAGGTTACAAAATGGTAAACAATCATACAATACTGGGAATCATGACCTAGATAAATTGACAGATATTGTTGGGGGACACAATTCAATCCATGACAGAGGGGAAGGGTGAGTGAGAACAGAGCTTAAAAGTCCTTCTATGTTGTCTCAGGCCACCATTTGCCTTAGGATGCTGCCACAACCACCTCCTCTCCCAAACCAGACCGTAGATTTATTCTACCCAAAGGTTGTTCACCGTTTTTACATTATTCTCATTTTTCTAGTGTTGAATTTGACAGCAAGGAAAGTACTAGCCTATGCTAGTTTGCCATCTTGTGTAATACCCAAATAACAAAACAAAAGGGAAAAATTAAGTCAACGAACTCATTCATGAACCTAGCCTAAGCCATTTATTATTCTGTATTTAGTAGCTGTTTTATTTATTTTTTAATTTTTTACCATACAAAAATTTATACATACATTGTTATGTGACTCTAATTGCTCTCCTCATACTGTGACAGCACACTCCACCTTTCCACCTCCACTCCCCATCTCCATTCAACCAGCTCCTAACCCTCTCTGCCTTCCCATCACACCTCCGGACAGAAGCTGCCCCTTTAGTCTCTTGTATCTACTTGAGCTAAGAGGTACACTCCTCAAGTGTATCACTTTACGTCCCATAGTCCAGTCCAATCCCTGTCGGAAGAGTTGGCCTCAGAAATTTGTTTAGTTCTGGGCTGATAGAGAATCCAGGGGCCATGCTTTCTGGGATTCTTCCAGTCTCAGTCAGACCATTAAGTTTAGTCTTCTTACTAGAATTTGAGTTCTGCACTGCACCCTTCTCCTGCTCCATCCGGGACTGTCTGTGCACAGCCGGTCATTGGTGGTAGCCGGGCACCATCTAGTTCGTCTGGTCTCAGGCTGATGAAGTCTCTGGTTTATGTGGCCCTTTCTGTCTCTTGAGATAATACTTTCCTTGTGTCTTTGGTGATCTTCATTGTTCTTTACTCCAGGTGGTTGGGACCAATTGATGCATCTTAGATGGTTGCTTGCAAGCTTTTAAGACCCCAGAAGCCACTCCCGAAAGTAGGATGCAGAACATTTTCTTAATAAGTTTGTTATACCAACTGACCTAGATGTCCCCTGAAAGCATGGTCCCCAGACCCCTACCACTGCTACTCTGTCCCTCAAAGTGTTTGATTGTATTCAGGAAACTTC
>NW_004443941.1:35661170-35689038 GCF_000243295.1 Trichechus manatus latirostris
GAGGTGTAGGGTTAATGTTTTGATATTTGTCCTTTTTTCTTTTTGGATGTCTGCATTTATTGCTATAAACTGACCTCTGAGCACTGATTTTTCTGTGTCCCAAAGGTTCTGGTAGGATGTGTTTTGTTTCTTGTTTGATTCTATGAATTTCTTTATTCCATCCTTAATTTCTTCTATAACCCAGTAGTTTTTGAGCAAGATCTTGTTCAGTTTTCATGTGTTTGATTTTTTTTCCTTGCTCTTTGTGTTGTTGATTTCCACTTTTATGGCTTTTTGGTCAGAAAAGATGCTTTGTAATATTTCGATGCTTTGGATTCTGTTAAGGCTTGATTTATGGCCTAATATGTGATCTATTCTGGAGAATGTTCCATGTGCTTTGGAAAAGAAAGTATACTTGGCTGCTGTTGGGTGGAGTGTTCGGTATATGTCTATGAGATCAGGTTAGTTGATTGTAGCAGTTAGTCTTCCGTGTCTTTGTTGAACTTCTTTCTGGATGTTCTGTCCTTCACTGAAAGTGGTGTGTTGAAGTCTCTTACTACTATTGTGGAGCAGTCTGTCTCTTCAGTGCTGTTAGAGTTTGTTTGATGTATTTTGGAGCCCTGTCATTGAGCACATCAATATTTATTATAGTTATGTCCTCCTGGTGTATTGCCCCTTTAATCATTATATAGTGTCCTACCTTATCCTCTGGGCTGGATTTTATTTTAAGGTCTACTTTGTCAGAGATTAATATTGCCACTCTTGCTCTTTTTTGAGTGTTGTTTGCTTGATATATTTTTTACATCATTTGAATTTTAGTTTGTTTGCGTCTTTAAGTCTAAGTTGTGTCTCTTGTAGGCAGCATATGGACGGATCGTGTTTTTTTATCCAATCTGCCACTCTCTCTCTTTATTGGTGCATTTTGTCCATTTACATTCATCTTAATTATTGATCCGTCTGAGTTTAGTGATGTCATTTCGTGTGTGTTGTTCACAGTTGCTTTGTTCCACTTAATTTTCTGTGCTGAGTCACTTTTCTTTATGTATTTTTTTTTTCATGTTTTTCATTGTTGTTGATTTCGTGTTTACTGGTCTTTATATTCTTCTAGTTTTTAATTTTGACTTGTAGAATTGTTAGTTTCCTTTCTGTTTACCTTAATATTTACCCCTATTTTTCTACGTTTATACCAGTCTTTTTTTTTCTTTATAACACCTTAACTTCCTCTCCATATGAAAAATCTATGTCTACGTTTTTTAAGTCTCTCTTTTTTGTTTTATGTTGTCATCTTTTACATATTGACATCTGTTTCCCTCTTTTCAGTGTTTTAGCTTTGATTTAGTCTTGTGACTTCCCTATCTGGGTTGATATGTGGTGGCTCTATCCTGTGTTCTAGTCTTGGGTTGTTATCTGACGTTACTGGTTTTCTAACCGGAGGACTCCCTTTAGTATTTCTTGTAATTAATTTAGTTTTTGCAAATTCCCTAAACGTCTGTTTATCTGGAAATGCCCTAATTTTGCCATCATATTTGAGAGACAGTTTTGCTGGATATATAATTCTTGGCTGGCAATTTTTTTCCTTCAAGGCTTTATATATATCATCCCTTTGGCTTCTTTCCTGCATGGTTTCTGCTGAGTAGTCCGAGTTATTCTTACTGACTCTCCTTTGTAGATGACTTTTCTTTTATCCCTAGCCACTCTTAAAATTCTCTCTTTATCTTTGGTTTTGACAAGTTTGCTTATACTGTGTTTTGGTGACTTTCTTTTGGCATCTACCTTATGTGGGTCTCAATGAGTATCTTGGATAGATATCTTGTCATTTTTCATGATATCTGGGAAGTTTTCTGTCAACAAATCTTCAACAATTCTCTCTGTATTTTCTGTCATCCCCCCCGTTCTGGTACTCCAATCACTCTTAGATTATTCCTCTTGATAGAGTCTCACATAATTCTTAGGGTTTCTTCATTTTTTTAAATACTTTCATCTGATTTTTCCTCAAATAATTTGGTATCAAGTGCTTTATCTTCAGTCTCACTAATTCTGTCTTCCATTGCCTCAATTCTGCTCCTATGACTTTCTACTGAGTTGTCTAATTCTGAAATTTTATTGTTAATCTTATGGATTTCCGATTGCTGTCTCTCTATGGATTCTTGCAGCCTGTTAAATTTGTCATTATGCTCTTCTCTAAACTTTTTGGTTTCCTCTATTTCGTGTTCTACATTTTGCTTAATTTCCTTCCTAATTTCTTGAAGAGTTCTGTATATTAATCTTTTATGTTCTGCTTCTGATAATTCCAATAAATTTTCCTCCTCTGGAAAGTTATTAGATTATTTTGGGAGCTTGCTGAAGTCATCATGGATTGCCTCTTTATGTGATTTGATATTGACTGTTGTCTCTGAGCCATCAATAAGTTATTATATTTATTTTATGTTTGCTTACCGTGTCCTAGCTTCCTGTTTTGTTTTGATATGCCCAAATAGGCTGCTTGTATGAGCTAGTTTGATTATTGGCACCTTTGAAGCTCTAATGTCCTGTCACCAGGTGGTTATATCTGTTACTAGGTACGTGAGCTCAGGAGTCTGCCCACTCCTCCTGTATGGATTCAGCTCATGTGCCCAGGTAGATAGTCACCAAGTGTGTGGAGTTGGCTCTCACTTACAGTCCTAGACAGGCATGGGTGATTGGTGTAGGCACAGGCTTCTGTCTGCACAGGGAGACACACTCTGAACAATGCAGGGGGCTGACGGCTGCCCCTGAGTGTCCAGGAGGAAGGCGTGTCCCTGTTGCCTACAGCACATAGGTGGGTGGGTTTTGCAGCTGGACTATGAGCACCTAATGCTGTTGGGTGTAAGGACTGGGGGCACCTCTTATTCATGGGCCCCTCTCACAGGTGGCTTGGTGGCGTGGGTGAAGCCACCAGTCCTTAGGCCCCTGATGTGGGTAGGTGAACTCCCTGCTTAATGTCAGAGCAGTGTCAAATGTCAAGAAGCTGCCACTTCACAGCTGAAACAGTTGAAGTTAGAGTTCTGTTATATACCCCGTTGTACTGTGGTAATGAGGGCCTACACTGTTGAGATGGTCCCACACAAGTCTATGAAGGGGAAAAGGCACTCAAAGTCCTTGGATCAGTTATGTCCGTGCCTAGACAAAGGAGCTGTGCCTACCCTGGGCTCCTGGCTTAGGGGAGCTGGCAGTTTATTTTTTTCCCTGTTTGTTAATTTCTTCACTCTCCAAGGCTGGAAGAATGGCTCCAGGTGTGTGACGGATCCACTTCCGGCCCAGGGGACTCGGCAATTGCTGAAGCCAGTCTGGGACCCAGTGCAGAGCAGGGAGCGGGGAGGTAAATGGGAGAGAGATTTTTTCCCTAAGGGGGGTGTTTTTGATCCATGCAGTATGCCGTACGCAATTACTTATCTTTCGCTGATGAGGGCTGCTACTCACTGGTTCTGGGTGGTCGAGTAGACTCTCTGGTGCTGGATCTCTCCTGGTGTGGAAAACGTGCCTCCCGAGCACAGCTGCTTGCCTGCCTCACAGCTCACCCCTGAGGTGATTAAACCTGAAGGGCTCTGGCTCTCGCTGTGTCGGGTCTGGCAACTTCTCACCCTTCCAAACCATCTCTCCCTCCCCCTGCCACTCAGTCTGGTTCCTCAACTCTGCCTTTGATGTTCAGGGCTCCCAGATTGCCATATATGATCGAATCATTTGTTTTTTCGGGTCTTTGTTTAAGAGGGTCCACTGTAAGAGTCTGCCTTCTCTGTTATCTTGGCACCACCTCCTTTATTAGCTGTTTTAAAATAAAACATCCGAAGATCAGTGATTTAACCAAATTCAGTTTTGTTACTAATTTTTCTCTAAATTATTGTTCCAGCTCAATTTAAAAATTGAAGAAACTTTGTAAATTGGAACCATAAGTGGATGATGGTGCATTTTAGGAGAGCAACCCCAGAAAGGACTGAGGTTATGAATCCTTATTATAATTAGATGCTCATGTTAACCAAAAGGTCAGCAGTTCGCACCCATGAGCCACTCCTTGGAAACTCTATGGGGCAGTTCTACTCTGTCCTATAGGGTTGCTATGAGTCAGAATCGACTGGACGGCAATGGGTTTTAATAGGAACTTGAGGGCTTTTTGGGATAATACAGATGTTGGGTAGTACTATTGTGTCCTACTGAGTTTACTAGGTGTGGGCAGCTCCATATTGTTACCAAGAGTTAATGTCAGAGATGAGAAGCAGATTAAAGTCTCATGTAGAGCACCAGAGGAAGAAAGACAGATGATCTTTGAAACCAGAATGTAGAGAAGGGATACAGAGACAGACAGACAGACTCACCTTGGAACCTCAATAGTAGAGATTGTTTCCGAGGCTAGAGGCAACCTGGAGAAACCCAAGAATCAAAGGAGTTGTAAACTTTGCAATATGCCTGCCAGTAAGACCAGTATGGGGTGGCTTCAATACTAATGCTTATGAAAATTAGAAAATACAAATATATATCATTATAGGAAAATTATAAAATACAGATGAGCAAAAAGGAGAAATTTTTGAGACACCCATAATCATACCCAACAGATAATTGCTGCTAACAATTTGCAAATCAAGCTTTTGTTTCTTTTTTTTTTATGACAATGACTTGTTTTGGAAAACTAATTCATGATCATTATAAAAATTTAGACAATGTAAGAAAGCAAAAAGAAGACATCAAAATAGCCTAAGCCCACACTCTAGAAAAAAATGCTGCCAATACTCCAAGCATACCACCATATGTGTGTGCAGATAGGAAATGAGATAGAGTGAAATGTTTCCAGGAAAACAGAAATTCACAATACATGGTATCTTAATAAAATACATTACCTTTAGTTTTCTTTGAACTTAACTGGGGAAAAAGAAACTGAGATGAAACTGAAGGAACTTTCGAATATCCAAAACTGCTTTATCATAAGAGATATTGCTAGTTCTCTGGAAAGGTAAGACAAATTTTAGAAAATATGGAGAGATTGAGGTAATTCTATATTTCCAAATCCTCCTCCTTCTCCTGCTCTTTCAACTTCATGTATCTATTGACTCTGTTACACAATGTGAGATAATTTTCCCCTATATGTCTTCTCACCTCATCTCTTCCATCCTGTGAATTTTATTTGTTATAGTTTTACATTGTCAAGGTTTGTCACATTTAAATTCAATGAAATAACCTCAATTCCAATAGCTATATAATCTTAATTCTATATTTTACTATATTAAATGACTACCCCCAGTCCCTTTACCTGGGTTTTTTCATTCTCAGGCTTTTTCTTTTGATTGCTCTCGTTTGGCTAGCTTTCTTGGTTAAGTAATTTTTATTTCCAACTTTTTCTTTAATGAAAAATTTCAAACATACAAGTAAGTTAAAAGAATAGTACAGCGTCTGTATAATAGACACCTAGATTCAGTAATTGTTACCATTTTGACATTTTTGCTTCATGTTTCTCATGTATATGTAACTTTTATATAAAAATAATTGTGTTTTTGTGGAACCATATGAAACCGTGTTAGTATCTCTCTTAAGAAATAAAAACATTCTCTGACAAAGCAATACACCCAAGAAAAATAACCATTCCTTAATAACTTCTAGTATCCGGCTCATATTCAAATCTCCCCAGATATCCTCCAAACATCACTGATAACTTTTTTTCAAATTAGGATCCAGTGAAGGATCATAGATTGGTGACTCTGGCTTTTAATCTAGAACTGGCCTCCCCACATAACTTTTTTCCCTACAGCACTGACGTTTTGAAGAGACCAGGCTAGTTATAGAACATCTCATAGTCTGAATTTGTCTGTTTCCTTGTAGTATAAATTAAGTTGTTCCTCTATCTCTTGTATTCCATCTCACTGAAAGTTAGTTCTAAGGGCTTGATTAGATTCCAGTTAAACATTTTTGGCAAGAACATTTTATAGGAGATACTGCATAATTCATAGTGCATCCTATCAGGAGGTAAATACTAATAAATTCTCCCTCTCTCAGTAATGCCAAAGTTGGTCATTTGGTTGAAGTGGTGATCTCTAGGTCTCACCATTATAAAAGTATGTTTCCCCTTGTAATTAGCACATAATCTGTGAGGTGGTACTTTGGCACCCTGTGAATGATAAAATTTTGATTTTTATAGTTCCTTCTTCATTTATTAGCTATTATACTTCTGAAAAGAAAAGCTTTTATTCCACAATTGAAGATGGAAATTATATCTCCTTTTAAGAAGATAGGGAGGTAGGATAAATGTTTAATTATCTTCTTAGTTATACTTGATAAATTTATACTTTAGTTATAATATAAATGATTTGGTGCAATAGTCACCCCACATAGTAGCAAATGTTTTTTACTTATTTATCTATTTTTAAATGTCATTACGGACTCTTGGATTTTTATTTACTCAGTGTTTATGATCAGCTACTGTCGTTATTTTTTTTGATGCCCATTTTGTCCTATATTTGGCCAGTGGAACCCCTTTCAATTTGGCGCCTATGTAATTTTGACAGCCTCTTCTCCCCCTGGTGGCTCAGTGGCTTAAGAGCTTAGCTGCTAACCAAAAGGTCATCAGTTCGAATCCACCAGCCGCTCCTTGGAAACCATATGGGGCAGTTCTACTCTGTCCTATAGGGTCGCTATGAATCAGAATCAACTCAATGGCTATGGGTTTGGTCCTCCTCCTCCACTTATCAATTATTTCCTTGCTTTTGCACAATGCAAAATATTTCTTACTGTCTTTGTACTTTTCCTGCCCCTGATCTGGAATTAGCTATTTCTCTAAGGTGCCCTACTTCCTTTGGGGGGATAGTATATCCAAAATAAGATTTGGGGGCTCAGTGTTCTTATTGCTGTTATTACTTCTAAGTCTCTGAGTGGGTAGCTTTAAAAAATCATGAGTTTATATTGATATTTTTCTATTCAAATTTAACATTACAACCTTTTCTTTGATTTTTATATTTGTATATCTTTTCTTTTACACTGAAAGTATTAGTTCGTAGTCACAATAGCGTATTTTCTAATTTGCTCTCTTTGACAATATACATAAATTAACTTCTAAACTGTAATATCAACATTACTACTAAAAATAAAATGAATTAAAGTTTACTATTTCTTTGCCATTCTTTTTGACCTTAATATATATCCCACTGAGAAAGTACAGAAAGGAACCCTGGTGGCATAATGGTTAAGTACTCTGTGCTAAATGAAAGGTCAGCGGTTTGAACTGTGGGGGAAAAGACCTGGCAATCTGTTCCCATACATATCATGGCCTAGGAAACCTTAAGGAGGCAGTTCTACTCTGTCACATAGGGTCACTATGAGTCAGAATTGACTTGATGGCACCTAACAACAACTACAAGAATATACGGAGCACCATGTTCAAAAGTCACTTGAAATGATTCTTTTTTGTGTACGTAGTTGTGTTACCAATTCTATATATAGCTGAGTTCATATATTTCCATTTGTTTTCAATTTTAGGATTTGTTCTTTTTCACTTTGTGAAATAATTTTATTGTTTAAATATTTAAAAGCTTTTATGTGGTCCAAGTGTCAGTACTATATATTCACTCCTATGTCAATTCCTTCCACTCTTTGCCCTTCTTTATCCTTTGAGGATTTTTTTTTTTTTTTTTGTGCAAAAATGAGCAAATATGATCGCTTTGGAAAACAATTTGTCAGTTCCTCAAAATGTTAAACATAGCATTACCATATGACCCAGCAATTCCAATCCTTTGGAACTAAGGACTGTAGACCAGTAGAGCATAAAGTTATGGGGACAGAAAGCAAAAATTTTGCTAGCGAATCACTAGAAGTAATAGTAAGTAATGCCACTCTTATTTCCACACCATGATTCCTGAACCATGTATCCTGGCTATGGGAGAAACAGCACCAAATACTAGATGCTGATTTAGAGCATATACCGCTTCTTGTAGAACACTGCCCAGCCCTAAAAAGTATTGCCACCTAGCTGGTGCTATAATTAAGCCTTTAAAATGTCATTCCACAGTTCTATCAAGCCAGCTGCTTTAGGATTATGGGGAATGTTGTAAGACTAATGTCATGGATTGAATTGTGTCCCCCTAAAATATGTGTCAACTTGGCTAGGCCATGATTCCCAGTATTGTGTTGTTGCTCTCCATTTTGTGATCTTATTATCCTCCATTTTGTGATGTGTTGTAAATCTTAGCCTCTATGCCTGTGGTTATGGTCCCATTTGGGAGTGAGCTGTCCATTATGTTAATGAAGCAGGATTAGGTCATGTTAAAGAAGATTAGGTTATGTTTGTCATATTAATGAGGAAGGATTCTGGTGGGATACAACACACTTACTCAGGTCACAGCCCTGATCTGAAGCAAGGGGAGTTTCCGTGGGGTGTGGCCTGCATCACCTTGTATCTTACAAGAGATAAAAGGAGAGAGAAGTCATCAAAGAGAAAGGGACCTCACTACAACCAAGAAACAAATGCTGGGAGCAGAGTGCATCCTCTGCATGCGAGGACCTTGTGCTGAGAACATCCTAGACCCAGGAGAAGACTGTTGCCAAGACACATGGAGATCTCCAAGGACCACTGAGCCCACAGTTATTAAAAGGAGTTAAGGACCTCCCCCAACAGCTGACAGAGAAAGAAAGCCCTCCCCTAGAGCTGGTGCCCTGATTTCAGACTTCTAGCCTCCTAAACTGTGAGAGAATAAATTTCTGTGTGCTAAAATCATCCATCCACATGTGGTATTTCTGTTATAGCAGCACTACATAACTAAGACAACTAGTGAATTCCATGAGCATAGGCCCATTACTGCACTTTTTTGCTCAAATCAGAAGCAACGTTGTGTGGAATAACATGGCAATGGATAAGGTATTCCTAAGTTCCCAAATAGTATTTTGGCAGAATCATTGCATGCCAGGAAGGCAAATCTATATCCAGAATAAGTGTCTATCCCAGCAAGAACAAAATGCTGCCTTTTCCATGATGGAAATGGTCCAATGTAATCAACCTGCCCTGAGGAATTGTGCCATATCGTGGACTCAGTGTTGGTTTTTGCAGCTTAAGATTGAGCACTCAGCAGTGGGTATAGCCAAGCTGGCCTTGGTGAGTAGAAGTCCATGTTGCTGAACCCATGCATAATCTCCATGTCTACCACCACGACCACTTTTTTCATGAGCTCATTGGGCAATGACCGGAGTGGCTGGGGAAAAAAGCTGACTGGTAGCCACAGAAAAGGTCATCCTATCCAATTGATTAAAATTATTAAATATTATTAAAATATTTCTCTGCTGAGATCACCCTTTGGTGAACATTCCTTTGGGACATAAATATCTTCACATTTTTTGTCCATTCACAGAGGTCTATCAACACCTCTTTCCAAGATCTCCCTGTTACCAATTTTCCAATTATGTTCCTTCCAAGTCCCTGATCATCCAGACAAACCAATGACCACAACCTGTGAATCAATACAGAGTTGTACATCTGGCCATTTCTCTTTCCAAGAAAAATGAGCAACCAAGTGCACTGCTTGAAGTTATGTCCACTGGAGGATTTACCTTTACCACTGTTCTGGGCCCCACTCAAAACTAGAAGTTTTTCAGGTCACTTGATAAATGGGCAAGAGTACACACCCAATAAAGGAATATGTTGCCTTCAAACTCCAAAGAGAATCACTAGGCATTGCACCTTTTTGTTTGTTTGTTTTAATTGTAGGAGGGGCCAGATACAACAAGTTATCTTTCACTTAGAAAGGATATCTCAACATGCCTCACACCATTGTACCACAGAAATTTCACTGAGGGGAAAGACCTCTGGATTTTTGTTGGACTTATTTCCCACCTTCTGACATGCAAATGTACCAATAATACCAGTAGTTGCTACTTCTTCCTCCCTAGCTCCAAGAAGCCCTGGTGGCACAGTGGTTAAGCACTCAGCTACTAATCAAAAGTTGGCAGTTTGAAACCACCAGCTGTTCTGCAGGAGAAAGATGTGGCAGTCTTCTTCCATAAAGATTACAGCCTTAGAAACCCTCTGAGGCAGTTCTACTCTGTCCTACAGGGTCACTATGAGTCGCAATTGACTCAACAGCAATGGATCGATGGGTAGTTCTAATTAGCATAATGTCTTAGTCATCTAGGGCTGCTGTAACAGAAATACCACACGTGGATGGCTTTAACAAACAGATGTTTATTCTCTCATAGTCTAGTAGGCTACAAGTCCAAATTCAAGGTGTCAGCTCCAGGGGAAGGCTTTCTCTGTCTGTCGGTTCTGGAGGAAGGTCTTTATCATCAATCTTCCCTTGGTCTAGGAGCTTCTCTGTGCAGGAACCTCTGGTCCAAAGGACACACTCTGCTCCTGACTCTGTGTTCTTGGTGGTATGATGTCCCCCACTGTCTGCTTGCTTCCTTATCCTTTTATCTCTTGTAAGATAAAAGATGCTGCAGGCCACACCCCAGGGAAACTCCCTTTACATTGGATCAAGGAGATGTGACCTGGGAAAGGGTGTTACATCTTACCCTAATCCTCTTTAATATAATCTAATCTTACCTCATTAACCACAGGCAGAGATTAAGATTTACAACACATAGAAAAATTACATCTATCACAAAAGGGAGGACAACCATATAATAGTGGGAATCATGGCCTAACCAAGTTGACACATATTTTTGGGAGGCATGATTCAATTCATGACACATAATATTATCAATGTAATGGACCAGTGTGATGTCTTGTAGAAGGAAAGTTGATCAAGGTCCCTGTGGACTAAATTATGACACAGGCCTGGAGAGTTGATATACATTTGAAGTAGAACAGTGAAAGTGTATTGCTGACCTTTCCAGATGAAAGCAAACTTCTTCTGGTGGTATTTAATAACAGTTATTAAGAAAAAAACATTTTACATATCAATAGCTGCTTATCAGGTACCAGGGGATATATTAATTTGTGCAAGGAATGAAACAACATTTGGAACGGCAGCTGCAATTGGAGTCACCACTTGGGCAAGTTTATAATAATCTACTATCATACTCTAAGATCCATCGGTTTTTTGCACAGACCAAATAGACTGATTGAATGGGAATATGGTGGGAGTCACCACTCCTGCATCTTTCAAGTCCTTTGTGGTGGCCTTAATCTCTGCAATCCCTTGAGTAATGCAGTATTGCTTTTAGTTTATTATTTTTCTAGATAGATACAGTTTTAGTGGATTCTACTTGGCCTTTCTTACCATAATAGTCCTCACTCTACAGGTGAGAGAATAAATATGGGGATTCTGCCAGTTGCTGAGTATGTATGTTCTAGTTATGAATTCTGGAATTGGAGGACTAACCACAAGATGAGTTCAGAAACCAGATGCATTCTGAGACGGACCTGAGCTAAAATTCCATTGATAACCTGACCTTCATAAACTCCTCCTCTAACTGCTGGACCACAGTGAAATTTTGGATTTCCTGGAATTAGTGTCAATTCAGAGCCAATGTCCAGTAATCCCTGAAGTCTGATTATTTCCTTTTCTTCAATGTACTGTCACCTTCACAAAAGGCCATAAGTCCCTTTGGGAAAAGTTGGAAGAAATATTAATAGTATATATTTTTGGCAGGGTAGCAGGGTTCCTCCTCAAGGGGTTCTGATCTGTAAACTAACTAAATTCTGGGATGTGATTGAGGACCCTTTGTTTTGATGATTCAAGTTAGACTTCTGGTCATGTGGCCTAGATTTCTTCTACTTATACAGATCAAATAAGAATTTAATATATTGCCCATCTATTTCTTTTGTAGGGACACCATGATCAATTAGCCAATGCCATAGGCTTCTATGAATCATACTACTCTGACCATTGCTTTGACTCTGCTGTCCATTATGGTACCCACACCTACTTTTTCTCTGAAGATTAAGTGCTGCCACTTGGCCCCTGCCTCCATTGCATTTAGGGATCCCAACTAAGTTACAGGAGTTTCCACTGTAATTTCTAACCTACAGAGAAGAGCAACCCTAGAGCCCTTTATGATGTTGGGACTCTCTTCACAAATTCACTCTCACTGTTATGGTCAAAGTTGTGTTTTCTAAACTCTTCAGAGACAGATGAGCATGATACAGTCACTCTAACATTTCAATCTCCCTAAACCTTTGAATACCTTCTGTGTTAGGGTTCTCTAGAAAAACACGTGTGTGTATCACTGGTTGTGTTTTTCTAGTGAACCCTGACTAAGAAGATATTCAAAAGTATGTATAGATAGATACATAGATAGATAGATAGATAGATAGACAACCGAGAGAGAGAGAAAGGGATGTCAAAGTATCTACTTATATTCTGGAGGCAAAATATACCCTAAGGAAACTCCCTTTTCAATTGATTGATTGTTTACATCACATTACATTAGATTACATTATGGAACAGCAACTAGACTAGTGTTTGGCCAAACCACTGGGAACCACAGCCTAGCCATAAAATTAACCATCACACCTTCCTCTGCAGTATACCAAGGCAGTTATGGCATGTCAACTTCATTTAGTGTAGGCCAACTTTTGGTCCATGTTTCAGACAACCAACAAAATAAACTGTTGGCACCCTTTTTAACCTCTTGAGATGAAACATTGAATCTAGAATCTCTGCTTAGTGTGTCCATATCAATAAATTCAGTCTGATTCAACTTTGTTCTTTCCACCATTATCCCACACCCTTAATATCCATTTCAACACACATTCACCAGGTTTCTATTTGTCTATATTGGAAAAATTATGTAATTCTTTTGGTGCGTAGCACACCTCTTCTTGGGTCACACTTTGTACCTCACCTTTTGGGCCCTACTGATATTTGAGTCTAGTTATAGGTCTAGAAGGAAAGATAGTTGGCAGGGGTAGGTCCTGAGGATAATCAGCAGTGTCTTGCAAAACAGTTACCTCCAGGGAAGATGTTACAGTTTCTTTGTGCAAAGCAGGATTAACTTCCTCAGGCATGGGTAGAAGGACTGCTTATACTGGCAAAGAAGACCCAGCAGAATTTAAGGGTTTGATATCCCTAGCTTCATTGGGATCTGCTCATATCCACACAATGGAATATTATTCAGCCATAAAAAGAAATAATGTTCTAACACATGCTATAACATGAATGAACCTTGGAAACCTTATACAAAGTGTAAGGAGCGAGACACAAAAGGAAAATATTGTAGAATTCCACTTATATGAAATATCTAGTATAGGAAACTTCATAGAAACAGAAAATAGATTAAGTTTACTGAAGAGAGGGAAGAATGGAGAGTTATTGCTTAATGGGTATGAGTTTTTCTTTGGGGTGATGAAAAAGTTTTGGAAGTAGATAATAATAACATTGTGAATGTAATTAGTGCCACTCAATTATACAGTTAAAAATGGCAAAATTTTATCATATATATTTTAACTTTTATTTTATTGTGTTAAAATATTAAAAAAGAGAATGAGAGAGGTGGATAGTAATTATAGGTGATCTCTTTTAGTGCATATAATTTAAAAATTTAAGTAATGTAATTTTTTTAATGATTTTTTTAAATGGTGCTTTAAATGAAAGTTTACAGTTCAAGTTGATTTCTCATACAAACCTATACACACTGCTATGTGACCCTAGTTGCACTCCCCACACTGTGACAGCACACTTCTCCATTCAACCAGCTCCTGTCCCTGTCTGTCTTCTCATCTCGTCTCCAAACAGGAGCTGCCCATTTAGACTCGTGTATGTACTTGAGCTAAGAAGTACACTCTTCATGAGTATCATTTTATGTCTTATAGTCCAGTCTAATCTTTGAAGAGTTGGCTTCAGGAATGGTTTTAGTTTTGGGCTAACAGAGTGTCTGGGGGTCATGTCTTCCGGGCTCCCTTCAGTCTTAGTCAGACCATTAAGTCTGGTCTTTTTACTAGAATTTGAGTTCTGCACTCCATTTTTCTCCTGCTCTGTCAGGGACTCTCTGTTGTGTTCCCTGGCAGGGCAGTCATAGGTGGTAGCTGGTGGAGTCTCTGGTTTATGTGGCCCGTTGTCTCTTGGGCCAATATTTGCCTTTTGTCTTTGGTGTTCTTCATTCCCCTTTGCTCCAAGTGGGTCAGGACCAATTGATGCATCTTAGATGGCTGCTCGCTAGCTTTGAAGACCCCAGATACCACTCACCAAAGTGGTATGCAGAACCTTTTCTTAATAAGCTTTGTTATGCCGATTGACCTAGATGTCCCCTGAAAGCATGGTCCCCAGAACCCCACCCCTGTTACTCTGTCCCTCGAAGTGTTTGGTAATATTCAGGAAACTTCTTAGCTTTTGGTTTAGTCCAGTTGTGTTGACTTCCCCTGTAGTGTGTGTTGTCCTTCCCTTCACCTAAGATAATTCTTGTCTACTATCTAGTTAATGAATACCCCCTCCCTCCTTCCCCATTCTTGTAACCATCAAATGATGTTTTCTTCTGTGCTTAAACCTTTTCTTGAGTTCTTATAATAGTGGTCTTGTGCAATATTTGTCCTTCTGCGACTGACTAATTTCACTCAGCATAATGCTGTCCGGATTCATCCATGTTATGAGATGTTTCATAGATTCATTGTTATTCTTTATCATTGTGTGAACATACCATAATTTGTTTATCCATTCGTCCATTGATGACCACCTAGGTTGTTTCCATCTTTTTGCTATCTCGAACAGTGTTGCAATGAACATGGGTGTACATATGTCTATTCTTGTGATGGCTCTTATTTCTCTAGGATATGTTCCAAGAAGTGGGATTGCTGGATTGTATGGTACTTCTATTTCTAGCTTTTTAAGGAAGTGTGAAATCGATTTCCAAAGTGTTTGTACCATTTTACCTTTCCTCCAACAGTGTATAAGTGTTCCAGTCTCTCCACAACCTAACATTTATTATTTTGTAGTTTTTGAATTAATGCTAGCCTTGTTGGGGTGAGATGGTATCTCATTGTAGTGTTGATCTGCATTTCTCTAATGGCTAATGATCGTGAGCATTTTCTCATGTATCTGTTAGCCGCCTTTCTTTGGTGAAGTGTTTGTTCATGTCCTTTGCCCATTTTTTAATTGGGTTATTTGTCTTTTTGTTGTTGAGGTTTTGCAGTATCTTGTAGGTTTTAGCGATTAGACCCTGACTGGATTTGTTGTAGCCAAATTTCTTTTTCCCTGTCTGTAATTTGTCTTTTTTACTCTTTTGGTGAAATCTTTTAATGAGAATAAGTGTTTGATTTTTAGGAGCTCCCAGTTGTCTAGTTTCTCTTCTGGTGTTTGTGCATTGTTAGTAAAATTTTGTATTCTGTTTATGCCATGTATTAGGGCTCCTAGCGTTGTCCCTATTTTTTCTTCCATGATCTTTATCATTTTATGTTTAAGCCTTTGATCCATTTTGAGTTAGTTTTAGTACATTGTGTGAGGTATGGGTCTTGTTGTAATTTTCACAGCTGGATATTCTGTTATGCCAGCACAATGTGTTAAAGAGACTGTCTTTTCCCCCATTTAAAGGATTTGGGGCCTTTGTCAAATATCAGCTGCTCATAGGTGGATAGATTTATGTCTGGATTCTCAATTCTGTTCCATTGTTCTGTGTATCTGTTGTACCAGTACTAGCCTGTTTTGACTACCGTGGGGGTATAATAGGTTCTAAAATCAGGCAGTGTGGGACCTCCAACTTTGTTCTTCTTCTTGAGTAATGCTTTACTTATCTGGGGCCTCTCCCCTTTCCATACGAAGTTGGTGATTTGTTTCTCCATCTCCTTAAAAACGCCATTGGAATTTGGATTGGGATTGCATTATATCTGTAGATCGCTTTGGGTAGAATTGATATTTTCACAATGTTGAGTCTTCCTATGCATGAGCAAGGTATGTTTTTCCACTTATGCAGGTCTCTTTTTGTTTCTTGCAGTACTGTCTTGTAGTTTTCTTTGTATAGGTCTTTTACGTCTCTGGTTAGATTTATTCCAAAGTATTTTACCTTCTTGGGGGTTATTGTAAACGGTATTGATTTGGTGATTTCCTCTTCAAGGTTCTCTTTGTTGGCGTAGAGAAATCCAACTGATTTTTGTATGTTTATCTTGTATCCTGATACTTTGCTGAAATTTTCTATTAGTTTCGGTAGTTTTCTTGTGGATTCTTTGGGGTTTTCTGTGTATAAGATCATATCATCTACAAACAGAGATACTCTGACTTCTTCTCTAATGATCTGGATGCCCTTTTTTCTAGCCTACTTGCTCTGGTTAGGCATCGATTCTTCTTCAGTCTTCTTTATTCATTGTCCAGCTCTGGAGAAATGGGTTTGGGAAAATATTGAGCATACAAGGACTTATATCCTCACTTGCATGTTCCCAGAAATGGAATTGTCTTCTATGTTCCTTCCACTTCGTTCTCTCCTCCAAGTAAACCCACTCTTCTTGGAAGAAAACAAAAACATAGTGTGCTGTGTTTGAGAATCAGAGCTAGGAAGATGTTAGATGAAAATAATTTATTTTCCAAATTCAGATTATCATGAGATATTCAGCATACTTTAAGGAAATGTGCTATAAGGATGAGTGGTGCTTTCAAAGCCACCTACTGACCATGTAGAAAAGGTCAAGAAGATCAAGGAGACATCAGCTCTGACAGCTCTCCACTGGTTAAGTAAATGCTAGAACCTATCTACCCTTGCACTTTTTTTGTAAACAAACAAAAACTATACCCCTAAATTATTTAAGCTACTCAATTTTATGTTTGTGTTCCTCATAGGTAATATAATTCCCAACTCATCCAATATGAAAGAATAAATTCTTGAGAAAAGCCAAGAAAAAAGAAAGAAAAATAGGAAAATAGGACTTGCTTTAATGTAAACCAGAGCATATTCAATACCACTGTAATCAATAGGGTTATGTTTCTGAAACCACTGTAATCAATAGAGTTATGTTTCTGATATTTCTAAGTAAGTTCCTACCAGATAAACCGTCTCAGATAAAAATAAAACTCTCAGCAAATACAAAAAACAAATTGCTTAAAGACACTAGTGAGTGACTGAAAGGTGAAAGATTATAGAGGGAGAGCTGATACTTGAAGATGGGAATTATATGGAATGTTTCCCATTTTTTTCAACTTCTAGCCTCACAGGATGTAGTCTGCACCATGCAAGGAGGTTAACATTCTAATAGAAAACCAACAGCTTTTATCATCTGAAAACCAATGGACCGAGTTTGGGGCAACCACATCACTGGAAAATGAGAGGTGAATTTCTGAAAAATGAAAATCAGACAGAAGGAACCTTAAATTCTGTGTATAAATTCTGCTTAATGCTGAACCACACACATATGAGGCAAACTCAAAGCAGCCTTGTTAAAGATAACTGAACTGATATTTGAGTTGCTGTCCAAGTGACAGTTTGTAGTTTAAGTCCAACCAAGTTAATTGCCTGACAACTCCCTGCCCTCCCCCCAAAAAACCCTCAGAGGATCATAACTGAATCTAGTATATATGAAACAACATTCACAATGTGCAGCACAGAATCCAAAATTGCTCTATATATGAAGAATGAGGGAAAATGAAGAACTTATTCTCAGAGAAAATACAATGAATGGAGAACAATCCTAAATGTTGGACTTACCAGTCAAGAATTTTAAAGACATTTTTATAACTGTGCTCAATGATATAAAGAAAAACGTGTTGAGAAAAAAGGTAAGAAATCCCAGCAGAGAAATAGAACTAAATGGAAATGGAAATCCTAGAACTGAAATACACCATATCAGAAATTAAAAAAAAAAAAATCACAGTAAACGCTTAATAGTAAAATGAGTATAAATAATTAAGAGTCAGTGACCTTGAAGGTAGATCAATAGGAATTTGCCAATTTAAAAAAGAGAGAGAAATAAGGAAAAAAATAGTAAACAGAGCATCAGGGAGGGATGGTAGTATAATACTAGAAGGTACAATATATATGTAATCGGAATACCATCAATAAAGGAGAGAGAGAATGGGGAAGAAAAAATATTTACAATTTTTTTTTTAAATAAAGTCATTGTAATCCAACAAATACAGTGCAGACATAGAGATAGACAAACAGATTAACAGAAAGGAATGGAGAATCTGGAAATAGATACCAGTGTAGAAAAGGATTTAATATATAAGAGTAGGAGTGGGAGTAAATAATTTTAACAAAATTTTACAGTGTATAATTTTGTATTAGTAGAAATAACAGAAATAACGTACACTTGTGTAAGTTGAAAAACATTTTTAAAAAAGAAAACAGCAATCTATCTTGCTACTATCAAAAATCTGGGAAAATAACTTCTCTTTCTGATAGTGGCAGGCTGGAATATTTAAAGCAATCCTGTTGAAAGCAACTTAAAAAGCTGTATTATGCATAAAGGAGGTGATAAAATATTACAGAATCACTGGATTAAAATTCAAAAGTAAATGAGATCCAGAAAAGTAAGTTAACAGTAGAGTCCAGAAGCTGCTTTTTTTCTCTGAGGGCATTTGATGATCCAGACAAACTTAGGCCTCCTTTCTCATTAATTGACTGAATGAGCAGACAAAAAAACTGTAAGTATATATAAGAATTGAACAATACCAATTGTATACAAAATTGACCTAGCTTATATTTATGCGCTCAGCAACTTCAGAATATAATATAGAATAGTGATAAGATTGACAACTGAAAGAACCATTTTGTTCACTTGATTATTAAGAGCCTTCTCTGCAGTAGATGCCTTTTTGTGAGCATTCACATGAAACAAGTATGCTCATAGTCCGTGCTTATTCAAAGAGGTCCATTCATATATCTCTTACCCAGACTTCCTTGTTACTAATTTTCCAATTCTGTTTCTTTCAAGTCCCTAACCATCTAGCTAAAGCATTAGTAACTGGCCATGAGTCAGCATAGATTAATATTTCTGACCATATCTCATTTCAGATGAAGTGGACAGAAAAATGCACTGCTTAAAGTTCTGCTCACTGGGAAGATTTTCTTCCACCGCTCTACTTCCAGGTTTTTCCTGAGTGGAGCTGTAGTTTTGCAGCCATCTACTTTCGTGGAGTACCAGCATATGGTATAGACCCATCTACCTTAGTTATCTAGTGCTGCCATAATAGAAATACCACCAGTGGATAGCTTTAACAAACAGAATATTTATTTTCTCTTTTTTCACAGTTCAGGTAGTTAGAAGTCTGAATTCAGGTGCCGGCTCTAGGAGAAGGCTTTATCTCTTTATGGCTCTGGAAGAAGGTCCTTGTCTCTTTGGGCTTCTGCTCCTGGGTGATCTTCATGTGGGTTGGCATCTCTCTTCCCCCATCTGTGTTTGCCCACTTGCTTGTTTAATCTCTTATATTTCGAAAGAGATTGACTCAAGACACACCCTGCACTAATCCTCCCTCATTCACATAACAAGGACAACCTGTTCCCAAATGGGATTATAACCACAGGCACAGAGGTTAGGATTTACAACACATATTTTTAGGGGACATAATTCAATCCATAACATTCCACCTTTTGGACCCCCAAAATTCATGTCCTTGACACATGCAACACACATTCATCCCATTACATCATCCCAAAAGTCTTAAATCAGCTCTAAGTCCAAAATCTCATTTTCTGAATCATCTAAATCAAATATGGGTGAGATGTTAGGCATATTCCATCCAAGGGCAAAATTCCTTTTCATCTGTGAACCTGTGAAATCTAGACTACAAATTACCTGTTTCCAAAGTACAATGGTGGAAAAGGCACAAGGCAGACATTTCCATTAAAAATGAGAGAAATTGCAGGGAAAGAAGGGGTAACAGACACTAAGCAAGTCCAAAACCCAGTAGAAAAATTTATGTTAGCTCTCAAGGCTTGAAAATAATCCTCTGTTCTTTGGGACCATCTGGGCAATGGCCCTGCCCTCCAGACTGAGGGTGTTGGTCACACCCTCTGGATTCTGGGTGGAGACCCCTTATCCCTGGGCTTTAAATATCACCTTCCAGGCCCACTGGGATGGTAACTCTGCTCCCTTGGCTTTGTGTTGTTGTTAGGTGCCATCGAGTTACTTTTGACTCATAATGACCCCATGAACAACAGAAGGAAACACTACCCAGTCCTGCGCCATCCTTATGATCACTGTTACGCTTGAGCCCCGTGTTGTGTGTGATATTAAAGATATTGTTTGATAATTTCCTCATTCGGTTGGATCACCTTTCTTTGGAATAGGCATAAATATGGATCTCTTCCAGTTGGTTGGCTAGGTAGCTGTCTTCCAAATTTCTTGGCATAGGTGAGTGAGTACTTCCAGTGCTGCATCCATTTGTTGAAACATCTCAGTTAATATTCAGTCAATTTCTGGAGCCTTGTTTTTTGCTAATATCTTCGGTGCGGCTTAAACTTCTTCCTTCAGTATCATCGGTTCTTGATCATGTGCTACCTACTGAAATGACTGAAGGTCGACCAATTCTTTTTGGTACAGTGACTCTGTGTATTCTTTCCATCTTCTTTTGATGCCTCCTGTGTCGTTCAGTATTTTGCCCACAGAATACTTCACTATTGCAACTTGAGGCTTGAATTTTTCCTTCTATTCTTTCAGCTTGAGAAAAGCTGAGTGTGTTCTTACCTTTTGGTTTTCTAACTTCAGGTCTTTGCACATGTCATTATAATACTTTAGTTTGTCTTCTCTAGCCACCCTTTGAAATCTTCTGTTCAGCTCTTTTACTTCATCATTTCTTCCATTCACTTTAGCTACTCAACGTTTGAGAGCAACTTTGAGAGTCTCTTCTGACATCCATTTTTGTCTTTTCTTTCTTTCCTGTCTTTTTAATGACCTGTTGCCTTCTTCATATATAGTGTCCTTGATGTCATTCCACAACTCATCTGGTCTTCAGTCATTAGTGTTCAATGCATCAAATTTATTCTTGAGATGGTCTCTAAATTCAGGTGGGATATACTCAAGGTCATACTTCAGCTCTCGTGGACATGTTCTAATCTTCTTCAGCTTCAACTTGAACTTGCATATGAATAATTGATAGTCTGTTCTATAGTCGGCCCCTGGCCTTGTTCTGACTAATGATATTGAGCTTTTCCATCCTCTCTTTCCACAGGTGTAGTCAATTTGATTCCTGTGTATTCCATTCGGTGAGGTCCACGTGTATAGTCACAGTTTATGTTGTTGAAGAAAAGGTATTTGCAAAGAAGAAGTTGTTGGTCTCGAAAAATTCTGTCATGCCATCTCTGGCATAGTTTCTATCACCAAGGCCATATTTTCCGACTTTGTTTCCAACTTTCGCATTCCAATCACCAGTAATTATCAATGCATCTTGATTGCATAGTCAATCAATTTCATACTGCAGAAGTTGGTAAAAATCTTCAGTTTCTTCATCTTTGGCCTTAATGGTTTGTGCATAAATTTGAATAATAGTAGTATTAAATGGTCTTCCTTGTAAGCGTACGGATATTATCCTATTACCGACAGCATCGTACTTCAGGATAGATCTTGAAATGTTCTTTCTGACGATAAATGCAAAGCAATTCCTCCTCAAGTTGTCATTCCTGGCATAGTAGACCGTATGGTAGTCTGATTCAAAATGGCCAATACCAGTCCATTTCAGCTGACTAATGCCTAGGATATTTATGTTTATGCATTCCATTTCATTTTTGACAATTTCCAGTTTTCCTAGGTTCATACTTCTTACATTCCACTTCCAATTATTAATGGATATTTGCAGTTATTTCTTCTCATTTTCAATCATACCATATCAGCAAATGAAGGTTCAGAAAGCTTGACTCCATGCACATCATTTAGGTCAACTCTACTTTGATGAGGCAACTCTTCCCCAGTTGTCTTTTGAGTGTCTTCCAACCTGAGGGGCTCATCTACTGGCACTAAATTGGACAACGTTGCACTGCTATTCGTAAGGTTTTCACTGGCTACTTTTTTTCAGTAGACCACCAGGTCCTTCTTCCTAGTCTGTCTTAGTCTGGCAGCTCAGCTGAAACCTGTCCACCATGGGTTACCCTGCTGATATTTGAATACCAGTGGCATAGCTTCCAGCATCACAGCAACACGCAAGCCCACACAGTACGACAAACTGACAGACACATGGGGGCCCTTGGCTTTAGGCAGCCCCATTCTCCTAGTCCGTCTGAGTGACAACCCTACCCCCTAGGCCTTGGCAGGCCCTGTTCTTCTGCCCCTTGTGCATGGCAGCACTGCCTGCTCAGCTTTGGGCAGCAGTTCCATCCCCCTGGCACACCATAATGGCAGCCCCACACTCTGGAACCAAGGTGGTGAAGATCTTACTCTTTTTTTTTCTTTAATTTTACTTTGTTTTAGGTGATAGTTTACAGCACAAATCAGGTTTTCATTTAAAAATTTTATACGCAAATTGTTTTATGACATTAGTTGCAATCTCCGCAATGTGTCAGCACTCTCCCCCTTTCTCTTTCTACCCTGGGTTCTCAGTGTCCCTTCATCCAGTTTTCCTGTCCCTTCCTGCTTTCTCCTCTGCTTTTGGGCAGGTATTGCTTATTTGATTTCCTAGACTTCATTGAACTAAGAAGCATGTTCCTCATGTGTGTTCTTGTTTGTTTTATAGAACTGTCTAATCTTTGGCTGAATGGTGGACTTCGGAAGTGGCTTCAGTTCTGAGTTAGCAGGGTGTTCCGGGGCCATAGTCTTAGGGGTTCCTCTAGTCTCTGTCAAACCAGTAAGTTTGTGCTTTTTTTGTGAATTTGAATTTTGTTTACATTTTTCTCCCGCTCTGCCTGGGAGCTTCTATTGTGATCCCTGGGCCCAGGCTGATGGTGGCTGTGGTTCATGAGATGCATTAGTCCTTTGGACTAATATTTCTCTTGTGTCTTTGGTTTTCTTCATTCTCCTTTGCTCTGAATGTACAGGGATCAAGAGATGTATCTTAGATCCCCACTTACAAGCTTTTAGGACCCCAGACTCTACTGACCAAAGTAAGATGTAGAACATTTTCTTTATGAACTATGTTACGCCAATTGACCTAGATGTCCCCCAAGACCATGGTCCACAGCCCTTAGTCCCAGTAACTCAGTCCCTCACGGTGTTTGGATATGTCTAGGAAGCTTCTGTGACTTTGTTGTCAAGTTGTGCCGACTTCCCCTATATTGTGTATTGTCTTTTCCTTCACCAAAGTTAGCACTTGTCTATTATCTAGTTAGTGATTTCCCCTCACCACCCCTCCCCTTCCTCATTACCGTCAAAGATTGTTTTTTTCTGTCTGTAAACCTTTTCATGAGTTTTTATAATAGTGGTCTTATACAAAATTTTTCTTATTTTGACTTATTTCACTCAGCATAATGCCCTCCAGATTCATCCATGTTACGAGATGTTTCGTGGATTCATCATCATTCTTTATTGTTTCATGGTATTCCATTGTGTGTACATACCATGACTTATTATCCACCCATCTGTTGATGGGCACTTACGTTGTTTCCATCTTTTTGCTATTGTGAATAATGCTGTTATGAACAAGTGTGTGCATATGTCTATTCGTGTGATGGCTATTGATGGCTCTTATTTCTCTAGGATATATTTTTAGGAGTGGAATTGCTGGATCGTATGGTATTTCTATTAAGACCTGACTCTTTTAAACCTAGGAGGCCATGACTCTGCCCTTTGAAATCCATGCAACTCTGCTTCCCGTGTTCCTTCCAACAGTTCTGCTGATTTCTGAGCTGCTTCAGGGATGGTCTTTTTCTTTTCTTGAAGAACAAAAGATGTAGCTTCATTGGCCTGTTTCCTGCCTGTAGAATTCCAAGAGGCAGACAACATTCTTTCTTTTTGTTCTTTCTCTGTCCCCTTCAGTCTAAGCTGATGGGTTTTCTGCTATGCTAGTTGGTTAGATCCATCAATTACAGGCTTAATCTGATAAAAGATTGTGTAGCCATGTCCTTGGTGAAAATTCTAGAACATGTGTCCTTAGTTTATAACAACACAATTTTCCAAATCTTTAAGTTTTATTTTCATTTTGTATGGTTCATTTTAAAGTCCATCTCTTTCCTCTTACATTTTACTATAAGTGGCAAGAAGAAACTACATGGCCCTTTAAGATCTTGCTTAGATATCTCTTCAGTCAATTATCCGAATTCATCACTTACAAGTTCTGCCTTCCATCAAACATTTGAACATAACTCAAATTCTTTGCGACTGCATAAAAAGCATTGCTCTTCCTTCATTGTCGTATCTCATGTTCATCATTTACTTCTGAAGCCTCACCAGAAGCACATTTAACTTTCACATTTCTAGCATCATTCTGTTGCTGGCATCATATGTATTCTCTAAGACAATAGAGACTTTTTCTACAGCTCTCATCACTTCCTTCTGAGCCATTACTAAAACTCTTTGACGTCCATAATTCTACCAACAGTCTCTTCAAGGCAATCTAGGCTTTTACTATTAGGCACTTTAAAAAGCTTCCAGCCTGTACTCATAACCCAACTCCAAAACTGCTTCCACATTTTAGAGATCAGTTAGAGCAGCACCCCACTCTTCCGGTACCAATTCTGTCTTAGTTATCTAGTACTGCTATAACAGAAATACCGCAAGTGGGTGGCTTTAACAAACAGAAATTTGTTTTCTCACAGTTTAGGAGGCTTCAAGTCCGAATTCAGGGAACTAGCTCTAGGGGATGGCTTTTTCTCTTTTTTGGCTCTGGAGGAAGTTCCTTGTCTCTTTGAGCTTCTGCTCCTGGGTGATCTTTATGTGGCTTGGCATCTCTCTTTCCCCATCTCTACCTGTTGAATCTCTTTTATATCTCAAAAGAGATTGATTCAAGTCACACCCTACACTAATCCTGGCTCATTAACATAACAAAGACAACCCATTAACAAATGGAATTATAACCACAAACATAGAGGTTAGGATTTACAACACATATTTTGAGGGGACATAATTCAATCTATAACACCATTGGTAAACCACACTTGAGTCTTTATCAGTCAACTGGCTGTAAGGAAATACTTTCGAGACTATATTGTAAGCATCGATTAAAGGGGCAATGCAGCATGAATTAATCTTAAAGGAGTCTGTGTGAGCTAACTGCTCGTGCTACTAACTTGTATCTTCTAGATTTACATGGTGCAGTATAAATTACCTCTTGTTACCGTAACAGAAAAAAACAGGTGTGTGGCTTTAAAGAAATTAATTTTCTCACAGCTTTGGAGGCTAAAAGTTTGAATTAGGGTATCTGCTATTCAATTTCTTCCTTGTCAGCAGCTCTGGGTGTTCCTCAGTTCCTTGGTATTCCTTGATTTGTAGATGATCCTTACATGGTATCAGGATTCCCCTGTGTTGTGTATGTGTGCATGTGTCTTTGTGTGTGTGTCTGCATGTCTGTTCTGCTCTTTTTATAACTCAGAAATGATTATGTTTAGGATCCACCCTACATTGGTATGACCTCAATGGATTGATTGATTATATTACATTAGATTTCATTATGGAAGGTGATTACATTACATTAGATCACATTATGGAGGTGATCTACTCTACCTAAGGCCAATTGATTTAATCACATGTAACTACTTCCTGACAGCAACTAGACTAATGTTTGGCCAAATATCTGGGAACCATAGCCTAGCCATGTTGGCACTTAAAATTAATGATCACAGGTGCCAAAATCCTGGTACTGGTGAAAGTATAGTCTTTTCAAAAACTGATGCTGGGCAACTAAGTATCCACATGCAAAAGAATGAGGTTGGACCTTACTTAACACCATATACAAAATTAACTCAAAAATGGATCAAAAAAGCTAAATGTAAGAGCTAAAGTCACGTAACACTTAAAAGAAAATATAGGGCTAAATCTTCATGGCCTTGGATTTGGAAAAGAAATCTTAGATATGACACCAAAAGCACAAGCAAAAAAGTGGAAATAGAAAATTTGAACTTCTGGACATGGTCAACATGGCTGAGGAGTTAGATGCTTCCTATATTCCTCTTACAACAAAGACCTGGAAAAACAAGTTATTTGATTCTATGTGAATATCTGGGAGCCCTGAAGAAGGCAAGGTTAAGAAATCCATTTGAGTGATACAAGAGGGAGACCGTTTGGCAGAGGTGAGGAGGGCTAGAGCCACAGCGGTGAAACTGCAGCACCACAGCCACGCTGGTCCGTGGCGAAACAGGCAAACAGTTGTGCAGTGTGGGCGTTCGGGAAGCAGTTTCCACATCCAGAGAGACCCGGTAGCAGAGATTCTGCTTGGACACTCCGAACCAGTGTAGAGCAGTTCCCAAGAGGCTAGGATAAGTACAAGAGTGCACCCTTTCACGGGGATTAAAAAAAGAAAAGCCCATTTGGGAAAATCCTCTCTCCCTTTTACCTCCTCCCTCCGTGCTCTACACTGGGAGTCCGCTGGGCAGGAAGTAGATCCCAAAAGGCCCCCTGAACCATTCTCCTGGCCTTGGAGAGGGAACAAATAAGCTGCTGGCTCCCCTAGGCCAGGAACACAGGGTTGGCACATCTCCTTTGCTGGGCACAGCTATCACAGACTCTGAGTGCCTTACACCCCTGTATAGACTTGTGGGGACCCATCTCAACAGCATTCGTCCTCGCTGCCAGAGTACAACAGGGCAAAATCTGAAGATTAACTTCAACTGCTTCAGCTGTGAACTGGCAGATTTGTGACCCTCAAAACAGCCCTGCCCCTTAAGTAGGGACTTTTATTGATCTGCAGCAGGGGCTTGAGGACTGGTGGTAACATCTAAAGTGCGTAGTCACCTGCTATGTGAGTTCAAGAAAAAGTGGTGCCCTCGAGTCTTTACAGCCACAGGGTGGGGTGTTCATAGTCTGGCTGCAAAACTCACCTATCTACTCACCCTAGAGAATAGGGACACACTTTCCTTTCAGACTCTCAGGGGCAGCTGTCAGCCCCCTGCCTGGCTCAGCATGTGATCCCCTACCACAACCAGAGTCTGGTGTCTGCGCCAATCACACATGCCTCTCTAGGACTGGGGGTGAGAGACTGCATCACACACTTGGTGACCGACTGCCTGAACACCCGAGCTGAACCCATATAGGAAAATTTAATGGACTCTTGTGTGCACATACTTAGTTACAGAACTAAGTAACTGGTGACAGGACATTAGAGATCAAAAGGTATCAAAAATAAAACTAGTGCACACGAGCAGCCTATTTGGGCATACCAAAACGAAACCAAATAAGAAGTTAGGTCTCACTAAGCAAATACAAAATAAAATTATAATAAATTATTGATGGCTCGGAGACAACAGACAATATCAAGTCACATAAAGAGGCAGTCCATGAGGCTTCAGCAAGCTCCCAAAATAAAAAGAATCAGTAAATTCTCTGGAGGAAGAGAACTTCTTGGAATTACCAGAGGCAGAATACAAAAGATTACTATACAGAACTCTTCTAGAAATAAGAAAGGAAATTCGAAGGAATGCAGAAACATCCAGGGAACAAACAGACACAGTAGGAGCTGAACTTAAAAAAGTTATTCAAGAACCTAATGCCAAATTCAATAGGCTGCAAGAATCCATAAAGAGGCAGCAATCAAAAATCCAGAAGATTAACAAAAAAATTTCAGAATTAGAGAACTCAAGAGAAAGTCATAGGAGCAGAATTGAGGCAGTAGAAGTTAGAATTAGTGACGTTGAAGATAAAGCTCTTCACATCAACTTATTTGAGGAAAAATCAGATAAAAGAAATAAAAAGAATGAAAAAACTCTAAGAGTCATGTGGACTCTATCAAGAGAAATAACCTATGAGTGATTGGAGTACCAGAACGGGAAGGGCGGGTGGACAACAGAAAATACAGAGAAAATTGTTGAATATTTGTTGACAGAAAACTTCCCTGATATCATGAAAGATGAGAAGATATCTATCCAAGATGCTCATCGAACCCCACATAAGGTAGGTCCCAAAAGAAAGTCACCAAGACATATTATAATCAAACTTACCAAAACCAAAGATAAAGAGAGAATTATAAGAGCA
>NW_004443941.1:35694780-35704863 GCF_000243295.1 Trichechus manatus latirostris
GTTCATGGGGAATCAGGGGCGGAGGGGAGGAGTGTGCTGTCACAGAATGGGGTGAGCGGTTGGGGTCTCATAACAATGTATGTAAAAAAAATTCTGTATGGGAGACTAACTTGAAATGTAAACTTCATTTAATTACAACAATAAAAAAAAACTATAAAAAAAAAAGAAAGGGAAGCAAGCAGAGAGTTGGGGGACCTCATACCACCAAGAAAGCAGTGCCAGGAGCAGAGTTCATCCTTTGGACCCAGTGTTCCTGCATGGAGAAGCTCCTAGTCCATAGGAAGATTGATGACAAGAACCTTCCTCCAGAGCCGACAGAGAGAGAAAGCTTTCCCCTGGAGCTGATGCCTGAATTTGGACTTCTAGCTTACTAGACTCTGAGAGAATAAACTTTTGTTTGTTGAAGCCATCCACTTGTGGTTTTTCTGTTATAGCAGCACTAGACAACCAAGACAAAAACTGTCAAGGTCATCAAAAAGAAGTAAAGTCTGAAAAACTGTCAAGAGGAGCCTAAAGAGACATGATGACTAAATGTAATGTGGTGTCCTGGGTGGGATTCTGGGACAGTAAAAGGATATTAGGTAAAAACTAAGGAAGTCTAAATAAAATGTGAACTTTAGTTAATTAAAAAAAAAAAAAATCAAACTTCAACAAAATTAAAAACTTTTGTGCCTCAAAGAAAATGAAAAAACAACTCACAAAATAGGAGAAAATATTTTCAAGTTATATATCTGATAAGGAACATACATCCAGAATACATAAAGAACTCTTATTGAAAACACTACTGGAGCACAGTTCTACTTTGACACACATGGAGTTGCCATGAGTTCGAATTGACTGGATGGCAACTGGTTGGTGACTGTTCATAGTGGCTCCAAACTGGAAACAACCCAAATATCCATCAAAGTAAAAGACAGATGTGGTATATTCAACAATGAGAAAAATATATAGCAGTGAAAATGAATGAGCTACAACTGTAGGAGACACCATGCTTGAGTCTCACAAACCTAATGATAAGTTAAAGAAATAAGGCAATAAAGAATACTCTATCACAGAATATGATTTCATTCATATGGAATTAAAAATAAGCAAACTAGGGCTCTGAATAGCCAATGTGATCTTGAAAATATAGAACAAAGCAGGAAGTCTCACACTTTCTGATTTCGAATCATACTATAAAGGTACAGTAATCAAGATAGTCTGGTATTTGTATAATATTAGACACATAGACCAATGGAATAGAATTGAGAGTCCAGAAGTAAACCCATACATCTATGGCCAATTGGTTTCCACAAGAGTGCGAAGTCCATTTAGTAGAGATAAAAATAGTCCCTTCATCTGGTAATAGGGAACCCAAGGTCGAGAAGGGAGAGTGTTGACATATCATGGGGTTATTAACCAATGTCATAAAACAATATGTGTACTGACTGCTTAATCAGAAACTATTTGTTCCATAAAACTTCATCTAAAGTACAATTTAAAAAAAAAGTCCCTTCAATAAATGATGCTTGGATAACCGGATCTCTACATGCAAAAGAATGTTGACACCATGTAATAAAATTAACGCAAAATTAGTTAAAGACCTAAATGTAAGAGCTAAAACCATAAAACTCTTAGGACAAAACATAGAAGTAATGCTTCAAGACCTAGGTTTTGACAATGGATTCCTAGATATGACACCAAAAGCATGAAAAACAAAAGAAAAAAATAGATAACTTATATTTCATCAAAATTAAAAACCTTTGTGCATCAAATGACTTTAGCCAACAAAGAGACAACCTACAGAATAAGAGAAATTATTTGGAAACTATATATCTGATAAAGGTTTAATACCCAGAATATATAAAGAACTCTTACATCTCAACTCCAAAAATACAAACAACCCAACCAAAAAATTGGCAAAGGACTTGAGTAAACATTTCAAAAAAGAAGCTATAAAATGACCAATAAATACAAGAGACAAAGTTCAACAGCATTAATCATTAGGGAAATGCAAACCAAAATCACAGTAAGATACCACCTTACCCCCACTAGGATGGCTATTACTAGAAAAACAGAAAATAACAAGTGTTGGCAAAGATGTGGAGAAATTGGAGCCTCATTCATTGCTGGTGGGATTGCAAAGTGATGCAGCTACTGTGGAATATAGTACGATGATTCCTCAAAAAGTTAAACATAGAACTAGCATATGACCCAGCAATTCCACTCCCAAAAGACTTGAAAGCAGGGAATCAAGCAGATACTTGGAAACCAATATTCATTGCAGCATTATTCACAATAGCTAAAATGTGGAAACAACCCAAGTGTCGATCAACAGATGAATGGATAAATAAAATGTGGTATATACATACAATGGAATACCATTCAGTCAAAAAGAGAAATGAGTTCTGATACATGCTCTGACACAGATGAACCTTAAAAACAATATGCTGAGTTAACTAAGTCAGACCAAGTAGGATTTATTCCAGGAATGCAAGGGTGGAAAAATATTGTATGACCCACTTATATGAAATAAATAAACAAACAATAAAGGAGAAAATATTGCATGACTTCCCCCCCCCCAAAAAAAATAAGCAAACTAAACTGTATTTTTAGGGATGCATACAAATATGGTAAAACTATGAAAAATGAAAGGAAATGATTGTTACAAAATTCAGGAGAGCTGCTACAGCTGGGGCAATGGTGATCTTGTGAACAAGAAAGGACACATGGGAGGCTTTTGGGGTGACGACAGTATTTTATTTCTTAATCTGGCTAGTATATGGGTGTTTATTTGATAATTATTCATTAAATTCTTCACATATGCTTATAAGTATTTATATACAAATGTTATATTGCATCATAAAAAATTATAAGGAGGATGTAATTTGTGATTTAGTCTTTAGCATTATTTTCTGGGAAATTTTTAATTTTGAGATTATTTATAATTTTTAAGCCCTTCGTTTTTCATTACACTAGATTCATAATTCCTAGCATTAAGAAAGGTCTCTGTCTTTTCTCAAGGGATTCTGCAGTCTACTTTCGAGGGAATGCTTCAATATCAGTTACTACATCATATTAGAAGCACATTATGGGAAGCCTATGATTGGATGTTTGCTACCAAAATGCCATTCCACTGTTGCTTGGGATAAGCCAGGCTTTACGTTTCTTCCAGTATAAACTAGATTTCACTTCTAGATTTACATAAAACTCATCTTCAATCCAGGACTCATAGAATTGAATTTATTAACTACTGAGTGGGGACGATATTTACCTCTTGAGGCTGCTGTGAAGATAAAATAAGGTAAGTAAATGGTGGCTACTATGAGTAATAGCATAATAGCATAAATGCTTGCTCTAGGACCACACAGTTTTCTTTCATTCCACAAATGTAAGGGCAAATAGTTTTTAAAAAATAAGTTTGATGTGTTACCGATTTGAAACCTTTTCCCCTCATTGTTTAACTTTTTGTTGTTGTTGTTTTAATAATGGTTCCTAACCTCTCTCCATCTATTCCAGGACATTCATTTACTCATTGCTCACTAGAGGGAGGGCTTTTCCGGTTGTATTCCTTTTCAGAGGTTTTATCTTCTGCTTGGGAAATGGATTCCTTCAAGGCTACTATCTGATTTACTGTGCTGAATACCCCTATGAGTGGTACACAGATATGCGATTTAGCTTGGGTAAGTACATCTGACCACTTTTCACCCATTCCCCAGCTAATATCCCTCCTTGCATTCTAAGTAACACATCATCATCATTTCTCCCCACAGTGCTGCAATAATGAATGATTCCATTCTCCCTCTTTCTCACCCATACTTCAGTCTTTTCTTTACATAGCAGGCAGAGAAATTAAAAAAAAAATAAATCAAGTCATTTACCATCCATGTCAAAATCCTCTAATGGATTTCCATTACTCTCAGTCAGAATAAAATACAAATTTCTAACCATTGCCTATGAAACCCAAATGTGTAATTTAAGCCTCTGGTCTATGAAGCAGCACAGCCCCTCCACCCAAACTTGAGACGAGGGCTAATTGCCCCTCCCCCCTATTTTTTTTGCCACATCTTTGTACCATTCTTAGAATTAGAAATTAGATGCATTTCCCTTTATTTTTAGAAAAAACAAAACACTTAACTGTGGGAAAAACACCAAAATTAGGATATATTTTTAACTTATTTTCCCTCTTTTCTTTGCCAAGGTGTCTTCTTATTTATTTTGGGAATGGGAATCAACATTCATAGTGACTGTATATTGCGCCAACTCAGAAAGCCTGGAGAAACCACCTATAGGATTCCACAGGGTAATGACTCTCCACCTGCCAGATTCTCACTCTTCTTTGGGAAATCTGAATTGTAAACTAGGATTACGCTGAGTCACAAATGGAGAGGAGGCAGTGGGGACGCAATGACACAATACATCCCAACTTGCCCCTAACTTCCCCTACGTACCTATCCCACCCACAGCACATTTGCATTTCTGATTTAAATCTGGAAGCTAAAGGGATGTACAAGAGCCCTCAGAAGGGTGCAACATCACAATACCCTGCAAGTGAAGATCAAGTGCAAGGTTTGGAGGTTGAGGGGACTAAGCTACAACCTAGTTGTAGTAGTTAAGATTATCATGTACACAGAGTGCTGGTCCTTCTTGTTGTTGTTTTTAGCTGCTGTCAAGTTGACCCCTGACTCATGGCGACCCCATGCACAACAGAACAAAAACACTGCCTGGTCCTGTGCCATCTCCATAATTGGTTGTGGATTGGACTGCTGTGATTCGTATGGTTTTCATTGCCTGACTTTTGGAAGCAGATTGTCAAGCCTCTCTTCCTAGTTTGTCTTAGCCTGGAAGCTCTGCTGGAAGCTGTTCGGCATCATAGCAACATGCAAGTGTTGTTACACTTTGTGTGACTGTGAACTTGAAATTTGCTGATCAGCAGTATAGGTTTCCAGGGAAGAGGAGTGGGAAGGTAAGAGGTAGCCTGGAAACATTCCTTAATAGAATGAAACAAAAGCCAGATGTCCTGTACCTCTCCGTTGTACTGCCCAAAGTTAGTGTCCTACAGTTGTTGGAGATTTGAATGGAGCTCATCAAACAGTTGGAGACACTCCTCATGATTCCAAGATATTCCAAGGTCAACAGGCTTGCTGTTGCTTTGTTCTCTTCCTCGCAGGAAGATTCCGTGAAACTCCTATGACTGTGAAGGGTGTCCAATCCCATGTTTGTTCTAGCTGCCCTTATGTGTCTTGGACAAAGCAGAAAATTCTAAAGATGAAATGATTTAGTTATGATGGTTGACTTTTTAACTCTTCTGCCTGCAGGTGGATTGTTTACATATGTCTCTGGAGCCAATTTCCTTGGTGAGATTACTGAGTGGATCGGCTATGCCCTGGCTACTTGGTCCCTCCCAGGATTTGCATTTGCATTTTTCTCACTCTGCTTCCTTGGGCTACGAGCTTTTCACCACCACAGGTAAAACTTTTCAATCAAGATGGTGACTTCTACGTAGATTTCTTCTCCAAACACATGGAGTCAGATTTAGAAATTTAAGATATTTATTTTTATAAGGTAAGGTTGATACAATAATTTGAATTGGTAAATTCTGACTTCTTAGACTTTCACTGAAGTTGAAATTTAGCTGGATGATAGTAGTAGTACTAATAAATTGTCTTTCTAAGATAAAAAATAAACCCATGTATACAGAGGCAACCAAGTTGGCTACTGGGAGGCACTGTGCCCGTCTTGTTGAAGAAGGCTTCCCTGCGAAAAGTCTCTTGTGGCCCTGTGTCCACGTGCAGTTAGTTGAACCAGGCTTTGCGGCCTCCTTGCAGGCTTACCGGGAGATGGTTACTGGCTGACAGTAGGCTACAGGTAAGAGTAAAGAAGTAAAAGAAATAACTTTCAGTTCCATGCTTCAATCCAATTCCCTTCTGCCACATTTTTCACAGTCTGTTCCATTGTGGGGACTATGGCCAGCACGTAGTAAAGCTCCAAGGACTATTGTGAGGCATGGCTAGGACTGAGAACCACTGGGACAAAGCACTAGCCCTGTGCCTAATGTGGCTGAGATTTTTGGCTGCTGGTTTTAACTCTTTGGAAGAAGTACAGCCAGAATGCTCGCTAGAAGCAAGGATGGTGAGACTTCATCTCACATATTTTGGACATGTTATCAGGAGGGACCAGTCCCTAGAGAAGGACATTGTGCTTGGTAAAGTAGAGGGTCAGCGAAAAAGAGGAAGACCTTCGACGAGATGAATTGACACAGTGCCCGCAACAATGGGCTCATGCATAACAACCATTGTGAGGATGGCGCAGGACGGGGCAGTGTTTCATTCTGTTGTGCATAGGGTCTCTACGAGTTGCAGTGGACTCTACGGACCTAACAACAACAAATAACATTTTTAACTCTGGGTTTGATGCTAACAGTTCAGGTAATCATAGAGCTCTAGAAACTCCAGAAGGATTATTTTCCCTGGAATCTGTGTCATACGAGGACTTCTTTTGATATTCCCCTCTCCTAACTCCTCAATGGAGCCCTGGCGGTGTAGTGGTTAAGAGCTTGGCAGCTAACCAAAAGGTTGGCAGTTCCAATCCACCAGCCCTCCTTGGAAACCCTATGGGGCCGTTTTACTCTGACCTATAGGGTTGCCATGAGTCGGAATCAACTCCACAGCAACGGTTTTTTTTTTTGTTTACCCCCTCAATAAATCATAGCCAAGCTGGCTTTCTGCGAAGGTAGGGTAAGCAGTTGCTTGTGTAGTATGATTTTTCAGGACTGCCCCATCTGCTGGGAAATGCTGGAATTACAGGGTTGCAGAACCTTTTGCTCTGATGGTCTAACCCCAGCATTTAGGGGGTCGCTTGGGGAAAAAAGAGTTAACTGAAAGTATTCTTGGAAAGAAAAGGCCACATACTAACTTTTTATCAGTCTTTTAATCCGAGTGTGAATTTCAGATCCTTTTCCTAAAATGGGTTTTGTGACTGCAGGAAAAAGGAAGCCTGTGATCACTGGGGACAGAGAGGGAGGGAATACCCAAAAGGGGAACGGACTTGGAACTAGAGCCTGGGGAAACTCTTGCCCCTTATCTAGGTGGTTTAGTCTGGCTAATGGCTTAATTTTGTAGCTTTGAAGGTTAAACTAAGAGTAGGTTCTTTTCCTTGGAGTGGACTTTACCCAGAAACAAAGACCTGTCAGAAATGAATGAAACAACAGCTCTCCTCATGGCTGACTCCTGCCTCCTCCTGAGACAGGGTGGGAAAGGGCAGAAGAAGGTCCCTAGCCTACAAGAGAGCACGGGTAATGGTTCTCACTATCTTAGGCAGGGTCTGTTGCCCACTAGAGGCAAAGAGGAAGTGGGGGAGAAGAGAGCATCATCCCAGCGGTTGGAGGCTACCCAGAAGTGTGGGATCACTTGTGCTTGGTCAGGGGGAAGGCAACAATTCCACCAGGAGTTTCCAGCTAGTGCAACAACAAAAATCCCAAAATGAGGCCCTATCCTATTACATCAGACTGCCCCAGAGGTCATCTTTCTTTCTGGGTAATTTGGGCTTTGTCATTACTCTTTTATAAAGCATGGCCAGGCACTCACAAAAGCAAAGGCTGCATGAGCAAAGGCAGCTCGCCTGTCCTATCAGATCATGCTACCCAAAACCAGCCACTGCTTGTAATATATTATTTGTCCCCCAATTCAGACTAAGGTACTTAGCATCTTGACTATAACTTGAGGGCTACCAGCTTCAATTAGTGAAGGTAACTCAAATAGAAAGCCTTTTTACAAGGTAACATTTTCTTGGCATGCCCAGGGATCATGAAGGGGTGTTTTCCTGGGAAACTGCCAGTTCTCTAGGATTAACTTTGCCCATGGTCTTTGGGATCTCTGTATTTCTCAGCTTAATACAAATGGGAGATTCTTTTTGGCTACTACATTTTATTCCCTACGCATTCACCACAGTACTAAGAAGCTTGAAAAATCATAAGTGATAGATTGTAGGAGGGAGAAAGAAGATGGACAAACGACCATTATGACCTGAGTAACTGTAGGTTGCTTGTAAAAAGGATTTCATACACATCAAAACTCCACTCTTGACCACTGCTTGACTGCATTTGTAATCATTTCTTTTCTGTCTTTTAGGTTCTACCTCCAGATGTTTGAGGACTACCCCAAATCTCGTAAAGCCCTTATCCCATTCATCTTTTAAAGAAACTGAATAAAAAAAGGAGAAAAACTACTTCAATACTGGTGAAAACCATCAAGCTACTAAACTCATAACTTTTAAAGTAACATTGTATATATCATAGTTGACATCTTGGTGTCCTGACAGCTGGCCTTGGCATTCTGAGTGGTGACTCCCACCCTCCCAGGGTCTATCTTCATCTCCTACTGAAGCTTCAACAAAGCCCTTTTCTACTGGACACTTTTGCTTCTAGCTCATCCTTCTATAAAGTGCAAAACTTTCCCTACATATTTTTTCTTTGGGTGGTCCAAGGGCATGTGGCTTCATATCTATATTGATGTAGGACAGCTTTGGAGTTGAGAAAGCTTTGGGTCAAAGGCAGGGCTTATAGAATTTATTTTAAAAGTATGTGTTTTACACCTATTCAAACCAGAAGCGATTTAAATTCTGAAGCCACACAGACCCAGAGCAAACCTACTCACAAATGAAAACAACCCAGTCAAATCTTCCTTTTCCTTGGAAGTCAGGAAAACACCATTTATAATAGCCCCTAAAAAATAAAATACTTAGGAATAAATCTAACCAGGGACATAAAATACCTCTACAAAGAAAACTACAAAACACTACTGCAAGAAACCAAGAGAGGCCTACATAAATGAAAAAACATACGATGCTCATGGATAGGTAGACTCAACATTGTGAAAATGTCAATTCCACCCAAAGCAATTTACAAATACAATGCAATCCCAATCCAAATATCAAGGGCATTCTCTAATGAGATGGAAAAACTAATCATTATATGGAAAAGAAAGTTGCCCCAGATAATAAAAGCATTATTGAAGGAAAAGAACAAAGTAGGAGACCTCACACAACCTGACCTCAGAATCTATTATACAATTATGGTAGTCAGAGTATCCTGGTACTGGTACAATGACAGACACACTGACCAATGGAATAGAATTGAGAACCCAGATGTAAATCCATCTACCTACGGCCACCTGATCTTTCACAAAGGCCCAAAGTCCATTAAATGGGGAAAAGACAGTCTTTTTAACAAATGGTTCTGGCAAAACTGGATGTGCATATGTAAAAAAATGAAACAGGACCCATACCTCACACCATACACAAAAACTAATTCAAAATGAATCGAAGACCTAAATATAAACCCAAAACTATAAAGATCATGGAAGAAAAAATAGGGCTAACACTCTACCCACTGCTGTTGAGTTGATTCCGATTCATAGCGACCCCATAGAGTTTCCAAGGCTGTAAATCTCTACAGAAGCAGACTGCCACATCTTTCTCCTGTGGAGTAACTGGTGATTCAGAAACGCCAACTTGGTTAGCAGTTGATCACTTTAACTACTGTGCCACCAGGAGAACCCTAATATACGGCATAAACAGTACACAAACCATTATTAACATTACACAAACACCAGAAGGTAAGCTAGAGAAATGGGATTCCTAAAAATTAAACACTTATGCTCATCAAAAGACTTCACCAAAAGAGTAAAATGAGAACCTATAGACTGGGGAAAAAATTTTGGCTATGACATACACGACAAACGTCTAATCTCTGAAATCTATAGAAAAATCCAACACCTCTACAGTAAAAAGACAAATAATACAATTAAAAAATGGGCAAAGGATATGAACAGACACTTCACCAAAGAAAATATTCAGGTAGCTAACAGACACTTGAGGAAATGTTCGTGATCACTAGCCATTCAAAAAAAAAAAACCAAACCTGTTGCCATCAAGTCAGTTCTAACTCATAGAGACCCTATAGACACAGTAGAACTGCCCCATATGGTTTCCAAGGTGCGCCTGGTGGATTTGAACTGCTGACTTTTTGGTTAGCAGCATAGCTCTTAACCACTATGCCACCAGGGTTTCCCACTAGCCATTAGAGAAATGCAAATCAAAACTACA
>NW_004443941.1:35704985-35723644 GCF_000243295.1 Trichechus manatus latirostris
TGCTGGTGGGAATGTAAAATGGTACAACCATTTTGGAATACAATATGGCACTTCCTAGAAATAGAAATACCATGCTATCGATCAATCCCATTCCTCGGAATATATCTGAGAGAAAGAAACCATCCAATGAATAGACATATGCACATCCATGTTCATTGCAGCCGTATTCACAATAGCAAAAACATGGAAACAACCTAAGTGCCCATCAACAATGAATGGATAAAAAAACTATGATACATACACACAATGGGATACTACACAACAATAAAGAGCAATGATGAATCTGCAAAACATCTCACAACATAGATGAATCTGGAGGGCATTATGCTTAGTGAAATAAGTCAATCACAAAGGGACAAATACTGTATAAGACCACTATTATAAAAACACATGATAATGTTTCCACACAGAAAGAAACAATCTTTGATGATTATGCGGCAGGGGAGAGATGGGGAGGGAAAAACACTAGCTAGATAGTACGTAAGTGGTAACTTTGGTGAAGGGTAAGACAGTACACAGTACTGGGGAAGTCAGCACAACTTGACCAAGGCAAAGTCATAGAAACTTTGCAGACACATCCAAATGCCCCAACTGACCAAGCTACTGGGCTGAGGGCTGGGAACCACGGTCTCAGGGGACATCTAGTTCAATTGGCATAATCTATAAAGAAAATGTTCTACGCTGGACTGTGGTGAGTAGTGGCTGGGATCTTAAAAGACTTCGAGTGGCCATCTAAGATGTATCTACTGGTCCCATCCTGGCTGGAGCAAAGGAGAATGAAGAAAACCAAAGACACAAGGGAAAGATTAGTCCAAAGGACTAATTGACCGCAACTACCACAACCTCCACCGGACTGAACCCAGAACCACTAGATAGTGCCTGGCTACTGCCACTAACATCTCTGGCAGGGGTCACAATAGAGGGTCCTGGACAGAGCTGGAGAAAAATGTAGAATAAAATTTAAGCTCACAAAAAAACCTCCAGACTTACTGGTCTGACAGAGACTGGAGAAACCCTGAGAGTATGGTCTCTGAATACCCTTTTAACTCAGTACTGAAGTCACTCCCAAGGCTCAGCTTTCAGTCAAAGATTAGACAGGCCTATAAAACAAACAATAATACACGTAGTTCAACCATGTATATGAGACTATGTGGGCACAGCAGCCCAGGGGCAAGGACGAGAAGGTAGGAGGGGACAGGAAAGCTGAATGAAAGGAAATGGGGTACCTAGGTCGAAAATGGGAGAGTGCTGACACGTCATGGGATTGGCAACTAATGTCACAAAACAATAGGTGTATTAATTGTTTAATGAGAAACTAATCTGCTCTGTAAAGCTTCACGTAAAACACAATAAATAATTTAAAGAAAAAAAAGGAAGTAAGTAAAAAAAAAAATCTTCCTTTTCCTTTGTAAATTATGAAAGATGTGAGTTTATCAAGTAGACTTTTGATAGAGGAGCCCTCCTCTCATACTGCTAAAAGGACAATGATGCATTGACCCCTATTTCAAATTAGAGATATCATATCCTAACCCGCAAAACTGGCACAGGTTTTAGTGAAGGTCAAGTTTTAATCATGACAAGGAAAAAGAGATGACTCTGGATGGCTACTGGGAGAGTAAAGAAGTATTTTACAACAGACACCACAAAATCTCATATTCTTGGAAACTTTTGGGAATATTTACTACCATGTAAAATTATGAGTCCTTGAAATGTAACAGAAAATCAAAACCAAACCCATTGCTGTCAAGCTGATTCCAACTCATGACGACCCCATGTATTACACAGTAGAATTACTCCATAGGGCTTTCTCGGCTATAATCTTTATGGAAGCAGATCCCTGAGCCTTTCATCCATAGTGCTTCTGGGTGGGTTCTAATTGCAAACAAATTCCATTAACAGGCAAGCACAAACCATTTGCACCACCCAGGGACCTTGTCATGGATTGAATTGTGTTCCCCAAAAATATCTGTCAACTTGACTGGGACATGATTTCCAGTATTGTATGATTGTGGACCATTTTACAGTCTGATGTGATTTCCTTATGTGTTGTAAATTCAGTCACTGTGATGTAATAAAATGAATTAGTGGCAGTTATACTAATGAGGTCTACAAGATTAGATAATGTCTTAAGCCAATCTCTTTTGAGATAAAAGAGAGGAGTGAGCAGAGAGACATGGGAACCTCATACCACCAAGAAAGAAGTACTGGGAGCAGAGCACGTCCTTTGGACCCAAGGGAAGACTGATGCATCACAAGGACCTTCTTCCAGAGCCGAGAGAGAGAAAGACTTCTCCTGGAGCTGATGCCTTGAATTTGGACTTGTAGTCTACTAGACTATAAGAGAATAAATTTCTCTTTGTTAAAAGCCATCCACTTGTGGTATTTCTGTTATAGCAGCACTAGATGACTAAAACAGACCTCTTGAAATGTAATAAGTGCTCTATAAATGACAGCTACTATTTGCCAGGCCGTGTTTCCTTCTGTTATATATATGGCCGCTATGAGTCAACAACACAACAACTATTTGCCCTGCTAATCAAAAGGTTGGAGATTTGAGTCCACCCAGAAGTGCCTTGGAATAAACATCTGGCGATCTATTTCTCCAAAACCAGCCACTGGAGTCGATTCGATAGGTAACTGTTTTGTTGTTTTTTCTGTTTGCCCAGGACATAACTGCTATTCAGCAATGATATGTTTTTGCCACTAGAGGGTGACATCTAGAATTTTATTTTGGCCCAAACCCACTGCAATCGAGTCAATTCCATCTCATAGCGACCATATAGGACAGGGTAGAACTGCCGCATATGGTTTCCAAGGTTGTAAATCTTTACAGAAGCAAACTGCCACATCTTTCTGCCGAGGAGCGGCTAGTGGGTTCCAACAGCTGACCTTTGGGTTAGCAGCTGAGCGCTTAACCACTGCGTCACTAGGGATCTTTTTGACCTTTAATAGGGTAACTTACATATTTAGAAAGAAAAAACAAAACCCTATTGTCATTTCAAGTTAACGTGATTGTGCACCTTATTAATTTAAATATAGTGTAGAGTGAGCGCCATGTAATATTAAATCTCCCCTTGATAACTGAGGTATTCTCAATGCTCTAGGGCCATTGTTTTCACCCTGTTTTATTTTGTTTAGGGCTAGGATATGTATGTAGAGTGAATATAATAAAGGCCTTAATGTGTGCTTGTCCCTAAACATATCTGCAATTTTTCCTAAAAATAGACTGCAACAAAGAATATGGTTAATCTATGTTTCCATGGAATGATTTTTGTTAAAATAATATAATAGTGTCTTAGCTAACAGGATCCTCGGTCTCACTCGTCACAGACGGAGTGCTTTCCTTCTGACCTTGTAGAAAGTGTGGTAGTGTTTTATTTCCAACAATTTAGCCTTAAAGAGCTGAAGTTTACCTTAGACATCAGCTAGTCCAGCCCCTTCATATTATAGATGGAGAATCTAAGACCCACGGAGTTAAATGCCTCCCCAGGGAACTGGTAAGAGAGCCACTTTAACTGTCCCTTTGGGGGTTACAAGTTTTTTGTTTTTTTTTTTAAGGAGTAGTAGGCTTCTACAAGAGACCCAGCAGAACTTAGACATATGGGTGTGAGTTTAAGGCCTGCACACACTCATTCACTCAACATCATTTATTGAATGTTTATAATATGAGAAACATTAAGGAGTGGGACCATCTTGTTGAATTAGACACAATTCTTGCCCTTTAGGAGCAATTGTTTGGATTTCTAAAGAACTCATGCAAGAGAAAAACAGCCAGAGTTTTTGTGTATAATCCACTTCCCTTACTCTGTGAGGAGAATTAGGCTGATGCTTTTGTCATCAATTTATTTCACAAAAAGAGAGGTTTTCCCACCTCAGATTAATACAGACTGCATTTATGTTCAGTATAAAAAAATTTCAAGTCACAAATTCCCTTTACCACCAACACTCATCTTCATGGGGAGCAACACTGGCTCCAATGTATACTAAAGGGGAAAAAAAAAGTGCGTATGAGAAATTTACAATTAAATAGTAATTTAAAAAAATCAGCTGTTTTTGAGTCAACTCAGACTCATGGTGACCCCCTATGCGTCACAGTAGAACTGTTCTCTGTAGGGTTTCCAATGGATGATTTTTTGGATGTAGATCACTACGCCATTCTTCTGTTGCACCTCTGAGAGGATTTGAACTGCCAACCTTCCAGTTAGCAGCTGAGTGTCAACTATTTACACAGGGACTCCAAATAGAGTGGTGCAAATAGGTGGCTTGAATCCTTTCAGGGACAAATACATAAACCTATGAATTTACTGCCCGGTAGTTTTGCAATAGCTGCCCTGACTTTTTGAGGCAACCTCATGGCAATCTCACAAGAAGAAGGGGAGAAAACCCATGGCACGTGAAGGAATGCACTAGCAAAGAGTCATTTCCTTTTCTGTTGTGGGCTGAGGTCAAGGCAGGGCGGATAAATAGGGTAACATCAAATGTAAAGCCAAACCTTCTGGAGTAAGCTGCTGATGGTTTTATAGCATCTACCCTAGCCCATGATAAAAGGGGCATGGAGCCAGAAGGCAATGTGGATGATTGGATGACTTAATAGTCCATTGAGTGGATTTAATTTCTAAGTAAGAGATTTGTCCATTTTCTCTACAAGTCCACTGAGTTGTGATCTTAAGAGGTTTTATGTGTTCTATGTATTGTCTCATTTCTTTCCACCATCCTTAGCTTGCGAGTGAGAAATGAAATGAATTGTGGGGGAAGGTTAAAGCATGCATCAAGCTATGTTAGTTCCTTTAGTCCTGTCCTTTTCAGATTCAGCATTTGGCTTTGCAGTGCAGTCAGAGTCTAGATTAGTGATATCCAATATTCTCTTGAAGATGGCAGGTTGGCTGGGAGAAGGAGGAGAAGAGAGAGAGGAAGTGGAAGAATGTGGAGAGTTGTGTGGGAGGGGATCCAACCCCAGAGGGAGGCATTGGCAATGAGGCCAGGCAAGGACCTTGGGAGAGAGTGGGCTTCCTCCTTTTTCCTTGTGTCTAGATGCATAAGACTGACCCCCTCACAATGCTCACAGGAGAAGTTGCTCTGAGAAATGATAAGCTCTTCTGAGAGCTCCTTTTTCATAAGAGAAGGACCTAAGTTTCTTTAAACACAAGCCATATGGCTGTGCCTCACAATAAATAATCTAACTGTATTTCTGTCTGCTCACCTGGTAAAGATGGTTTTAAGTCGGTGTTCCAGTGACACTTCTGAGAATGAGGTGAAATAATTATTCTGAGAAGTGTGTGGCAGCATCCAAGTTGTGTAAGACCAATGGGAAGAAGGGAGCTTCCAGATGACTGCCAAGGACCTTTGCCTATAACGATACATTGCTTTTTTCCCCAGAATTACCTAAAAAGCAAATACTATAAAATCAATTAAATTTCATCAATTCATTAATTATTTGCATTCTTTGGTCACAAGTAGCTTTTTAGTTACTATTTCATACAACCAATTCTTTGCAGTGGTTTATAACAGGATAAAATATAGATAAGTATGTGGACACAAGTAAAAATAGAAGTGAAAAAATAAAGCCAGTGGTAAGGTTAAAATGCAAAAATACACACCAGAAGAGCATATGCAGTGGCTAAGACTTAGGCCATAAATTGGGTTCTGAGTCTTCAAAGAAGGAAATGATCAGTTGCTAAATATTCACAGCATCCATAAGATTAAAAGGAAAAAAAAAAAAAAAAAGGAACTGGTCGATCTGAGGAACACAACTTCCTGTACTAAGACTCATGATAAATTTCTGCCCTGTTTGATGGGGGACTGACATCCATGAGAACATCTTTACAACAAATGTTGTTGTTAAGTATCATCAGTCAATTCCAACTCATACAGACCCTATAGGACAGAATAGAACTGCCCCATAGGGTTTCTAAGAAGCAGCTGGTGGATTTGAACTGCTGACCTCTTGGTTAGTAATCAAGCTCTTAACCACTGTACCACCAGGGCTCCCACAACAAATGTAGTGGTTACTTTTGTGCAACTACTTATAAAGTCCTCCCACAAGGACAAGAGTCTAATGTCAGAGTTCAGTTGTTAAAAAGAAAAGGGACTGAGGAATTTTGCTTTCACTTTGGGTGTAAAAAGCCACAGAGATCCTTACTCTTTCCCTAACAACGAGAAAAAGCCAAAAAATCTACAAAATCCTTTCCGTTACTCTGGGTCCCAAAGGAAAAGGTCTCTCTCTTTATAGGGATGCATTGATTTCAGTGTTGACTATAAAATAAACACCATAAAATTAATTTAATTTCATTAATTTATTTATTAATGCATTCACTTGCCATAAGTTGCTTTTTAGATACTATTTCATTAAAAAAATTATAATGCCACCGAAAAAGGGATAGAAGAAAAATTCTCTCTCTCTGGGCCTAGGTGATGGGGAGAGGCAGAAAGTTGGCCTACCCTCACCATGAGCCTTGCACCGAGTAACAAGCAACAAGCATTAGCAGTCTACTGCAGGAGGAGGGGCAGGAAATTGCCTCAGTCCCAGGCAAAGTTACACTGATGCTGAGGGAGGGGTAGAAGCAAAAGCTGCCTGCCCTGAGAGAAGGGCAGAAAACCACTCAGGCCCAGAATCTTGCAGTAATACAAAGAAGAGGTCTGCTGCCACTAAGGGTGTGGGGGGTAAGGAGCAGGAGTGCTGAGAAATCTCCACGAATGTAGCCCACGTCCAAATGGCCTGTATAAGACTGAGGCTGAGGCAGGAGAACAGAGAAACCACACCATCTCCACCACATGGCTTAACCAAAATCAGTTGCTCTTGAGTTCAACTTCAACTCATGGTGACCCCATGTGTGTCAGAGTAGAATTGTATTCCATAGGATTTATAATGGCTGTAATCTTACAGAAGTAGACCGTCAGGACTTTCTTTGGAGGTGCCTCCGGGTAGGACTCAAATCTCCATACTTTAAATTAGCAGCCGAGCACTTAACCATTTGCACCACCCAGAGACTCACACCACACAGCTTACACGGAGTAATAAGCAACAGCTGTCTACCACTGGGGGAGCATGAAGACAGACCTCCTCTGTGGCACAGGCATGCGGGGTCTGCTGAGAGCTGAGGGTAGAGGAGAAACAATGAATAATCTCTTTGGCACTCAGGCTTCACACTAAGCACAAGGTAAATATAGCAAAATAAAACCCAAACCGAGTTCAATTACTGAGCAAATTGACTCAACCCTGCTCCTCTCCCCTCACCAATGGCTGATAGAAAAGGTATGCTTAATTTTGGGAGTAAATACTGTTTAGTCTCTACTGTTCTTTTATACGTTATATAAAAGTCTTGTATTCAATAAAAAATTATGAAAAACACACACACACAAAGAAAAAAAACAAGATCCACTGTCAGGAGATAAGCAGTCAATAGACCTAAACAAAGAGGTGGCCCAGATGTTAGAACTACCAAACAGGGGCTTTAAAATAATTATGATTAATATATTAAAGCAGCTAGAGAAAAAGGTGGACAACACTCATGGACAGATGACGAGTATCAATAGAAAGATGGAACTAAAACATTCATACAGAAATGCTAGTAAAAAAAACCCTACAATATCAAAGATGAAAAATTTATTTGATGAGTTTAGCAGCCTGAACACATCAGAGGAAATAATCAGTAAACTTGAAGATAGGCCATAGAATTACACAAACTGAAATACAGAGAGAAGAAAAGGGTGATGCATGAGATATTATCAAACAGTATAAAGTACGTGTAATTGGAGTCCCAGAAGAAAGAGAATGTGGCAGAAGAAATATTTTAGGAGATAATAGTTATGACTTTTTCCAAAATTGCTAAAAGACCACATACCGCAGATCCAAGAAACTCAGAGAAATCCAGATGAATAAAACAAACACCTACACACCTCATAGTTTAACTGCTGAAACCAAAGAGAAAGGGAAAATTTTGAAAGCATGATGTGGTAATAGGGACTGGGTTTACAACTAAAATACTAGAAACAAATAGATGAAACAACGTTTTCTGACACTAAACATCGGCAGTGCCTGACAATGATTCCCAAGCAAAGATAGACATGATTGCCCCAGCTTATTGACTAGAAAGTTTTGAAGTCACAGCACAAGGAGGGAAACCCAGAGGCTGGCTGTCTCCCCAAGTTGACAAGACAGAGTTGAGGATGTGGGAAAGCCAAGGCGGCTGGTATTCTCAGGGCAGAGGGATCTGGAAGGATCTGAGAAGGCTTCACAGAGGCAGTAAAATAAGCTTCATGATGTCCATTATAAAACTGGAGAGTATTTTAATGGTGGGGAAAGTTGCTCATATGTTTAGTTGAAAATTTGGGATAGAAAAGCTCCATAGTGTTCTATATAGTGGCCATTAGGAAATTCTAACTGTCTAATACTTATTTGGAGCCCTGGTGGCACAGTGGTTAAGAGTTCAGGCTGCTGACCAAAAGGTAGGCAGTTCGAATCCAGCAGCCACTCCTTGGAAAATGTATGGGGTAGTTCTACTCTGTCCTAAAGGGTCGCTATGAGTTGGAATCAATTCAACGGCAATGAGGTTTTTCTGTTTGTTTTTTGTTTTTAATCCTTATTTGGCTGTCTCAACTCAGCTGACATCTACTCTTCCCCTACACATAGAGGCATTTCCCTACCCAAATTCACAAGATTTTTTCTGTTCCAGGAATACTGATACCAACCTTTACTTCACTATTGGCAGAATTATTAGCAGAGCCTAATGGGGCTGAAATGCCATCATACTTTATCAACAGTTCTAATGTACTCTCTTCTCCTTTCTAAAAGCCTGAGAAATATAAGTTAGGCAAAACTTCATTCTGTTCTGTGTCAGTTCAATGGATTCAATATTTTTCTTTAGCCTATAAGATCTATAGGAAAAATCCAGATGCTTCCGAAGTCAAGTCACATCAGTCCTTTCACTCATTAAGTAAATCTTTTTTTTTCTGCAGGTGGATATCCACATGCAGAAGAATAAATGTGGACTCCTATCTCACACCATAAACAAAATTAACTCAAAGTTAATTTTAGCTCTACATGTAGGAGCTAAAACTATAAAACTCTTAGAAGAAAACATAATATTAAATCCTCATGACATGGAGTTAGATAATGATTTCTTACATATGAGACCAAAAGTACAAGCAATAAAAGAGAAAACTGATAAGTTGGATCTTATTAAAATTAAAAAAAAAAATTTGTGCTTCAAAGGACACCATAAAGAAAGTGAAAATGTACCCCACAGACTGGGAGAAAATACTTGCAAGTCGTATGTCTTATAAGGGACTTGTATCCAGAATATATTAAAAAAAAACAAAAAACCAAACCGGTTGCTGTTGAGTCGATTCCAACTCATAGTGACCCTATAGGACAACGTAGAACTACTCCATAGGGTTTCCAAGGGATGGTTGATGGATTCGAACTGTCGACTTTTTTGGTTAGCAGCCAAATGCTTAACCACGGAGCCATCAGGGCCCCAGAATATATAAAGAACTCTTATAACTCAACAATAAAAAGACAATCCAATAAAAAATAGATAAAGGATTTGAACATACATTTCTCCAAATAAGATATACAAACAGCCAATAAGCACATGAAAAGATGCTGAACAAACATTGGTCATCAGGGAAATGAAAACCAAAACCACAGTGAGATACTAATTCATGACCACTAGAATCACTGTAATCAAAAAGGCAGATAATGACAAGTATTGATGAGGATGTGAAAGAATTAGAAGCCTTATACACTGCTGGTGGGAATGTAAAATGATGTAGCTGCTTTTGCAATAAATGTGTTGGTCTATGCAAAAAAGATCTTCCACAGGAAACAGTGAAAGTACAGTGACTCACAATTTTGAAAAAGGAATGTAGGCCAGTCTCATGCTGGAGAGCTGAATCAAGCAGGTTCTCTCTTTGCTGTTCTCTCTTTGCTAATAGTTGTTTGAGGCAGAGTTTGCTCTAGGAGATGCCTGGATGCTCATCAGGAAAAAAGTCTAACTCATTAGCACCATTCTTGTGGGCTACCAGCATTCAGTGCAATTTGGCATACATAATTATTGACTGCCTATTGTGTGCCACACATTCAATACAGAAAAATAAGATAAAGCCCCTGCCCCGAAGGCACACAAAATCTTGTAGGGGAGAGGGTATTACACAATCTAGACTGTGATAAAAGCTACAACAGAAGTATAAAAAAGGGCTAAGGGATGGCAGGAAGTTGGGTAGTGGGTTCTGATTTGAGGGAAGGGGTTGGGAAAAGATTCACAGAGAAAGAGCTTGAAGAATTAGGGCAATTCTAATAGGAGCAAGGAGGAACAGTCTTAGCAAAGACTGAGTCAGGCAACTGGAAGGTTGAGATTAGAACTCTGGACACCCCAGGGACTGGGGAGGAAGGTAAGAAAGGAAGCCAGGAAGAAACTTCAAAGGAATGAGATTTAGTTAACCATAAGGAAGACAACTTGGAAATGAGTTTCCCATCACTGGAATGTTCAAGAAGAGGCTGGAAGATGACATGTTGGGGAAGGTCAGGCTGAATCGAGGCCAATGTTTGGACTAGTGTACTTTAAGCTTCCTTCTGCATTGAAGACAAAATTCCTGTTTCACAAGTTTGCCTGGGCCAACCTGACCTGTAGGTCCAGAGGTTTATGGGAATCATCTCAGCTCTGCATAGGATCTTCTGAGGCACCAATGATGCAGTTGCACTGAACTCTGAGCCTGAACCAGTAACACCTGGTCATGAGTGGGTGGAAAAACACAGGACTCAAGAGGATGAGTTCAATTCAAAGGAAAACTGGATGGCTCGGAGAATAGAAGTCCAAATTCCAGGCAACAAATGTTCTAGGAGTCAAGTGTGGTGAACATATAACCAGAGCAGCACAGGGAAGCATCTTTGGAGAGACCTGGCTTTTTGTGGCAGAAGAGCGGCAGGGGGAATGGGAAGTGTCCACAGAACTATGGTCAGTGCTTCCAAACACATGCACTACTTGCATTCCAAGGGAGCTGGTGAGGGAAGAAAGAGGGAGAAACCATAACATATGGGAGAAGACTTCAGTAGGATGATATATCAGTGACTGGATTATATAAACCATTTTGTTAGACAAAAATTTTTTTGTTTTATTCAATTTTAGAAGAAAGAAGAACGTCATAAAAAAGCAAAATGATATTATTGTTGTTGTTTTGTGCCGTCGAGTTGATTCCAACTCATAGCGACCCAACAGGACAGAGTAGAACTGCCCCATAGGGTTTCCAAGGAGTGGCTGGTGGATTCAAACTGCCAACTTTTTGTTTAGCAGCCTGAGCTCACAACCACTTCACAACCAGGGCTCCAAAATGATATTAGTGGTGTCTTTTCTTTATCATCCTGTTGAGAAATGATTTATTTACAATAAACTGCATCCGTTTAAAGTGTACAATATAATGAGTTTGACAGTTGTTTTACAACCTGGAAACTATCATTGCAATCAAGATACAGAATATTTTCTCATCCTTATGCCTCTTCAAAGTCCATTCTTCCCTCTACTCCTGACCATAGGCAACCACTGATTTGCAAAATTTTCTTTATTGTGTCTAGATTCTTTAACTCAAATTCTATCTTAGTTAATCTAGTGCTACTATAACAGAAATACCACAAGTGGATGGCTTTAACAAACAGAAATTTATTCTCCCGTAGTCTAGGAGGCTAGAAGTCCAAATTCAAGGTGCCAGCTCCAGGGGAAGGCTTTCTCTTTCTCTGTTGGCTCTGGGGGAATGTCCTTGTCATCAATCTTCCCTAGTTGAGGAGCTTCTCAGGGCAGGGACCCCAGGTCCAAAGGACGTGCTAGTCTCCTGGGTCTTCTTTCTTGGTGGTATGAGGTTCCCTTGTTTCTCTCCTTGCTTCCGCTCTTTTATACCTCAAAAGCGATTGACTCAAGATACAATCTAACCGTATAGATTGAGTCCTACTTCATTAACATAATTGCCTTTAATCCTGTGTCATTAACATCATAGAGGTAGGATTTGCAACACATAGGAAAACTACATCAGATGACAAAATGGTGGACAATCACACAATACTGGGAATCATGGCATAACTGAGTTGACACACATTTTTGGTGGATGCAGTACAACCCGATGAGGGTGTGTTCTGCCTGGTGAAACTCCTTGAGTCAATTGAGAGACACCAGGGCTTTGAAAAAGAGAAAGTAGACTTTATTGCAAGCCGGTCAAGCAAAGAGCTCGGAGACTAAGGCTCAAATCAAGCTCCCTGAAGTTGGGGATTCTAAGGCAGTTAATAGGTTCGGGATAGGGAACTTATGCGTAATTCATGAAGTTTCTGGAAATAGGCAGGCAATTTCAGGAACTAATGTGTGCAGTAGGGGGTGTAATGTGGTGGCTGGGGGCATGTGTTTTTTTAGGGGATATGAAGCATTAAGTTTATCTAAGGACAGCTTTGTGGCTCATTGCTCATGTCCGAATCGGGGCGGGGAGGGGGGGCGGTTGGTGAGTAGTGAAGCGGCCTTGAGCAGAGAAGCAGTTAAGACAACCTTGAGCTGTAACACAAAAATGCCTTATCAGGAACTCAGCCCAGGTGAGATGGTAGGAAGAGGAACAGTTTAACCCTATCTGTTAAAACAATTCAGTCCATAACACTCAGCATAACAATTCTGAGATTCATTCATCCATGTGGTTCTATGTATCAGTCGTTCTTCCCTGTTATTGCTGCATACATAATAGCACATTAAATTTGTCAAAATATACCACATTTTGATTATTCTTTCACAAGTTGATGGACATTTGGACTGTTTCTAGATTTTGGTGATTATAAGTAAAGCTGCTATAAACATTTGTATACAGGTTTTTGTGCAAATATAAGTTTCATTTCTCTTTGGTAAATATGTAAGAGTGAGATTTCTGAATTATGGTAAGCATATGTTTAACTTTATAAGAGACTGTCAAACTGTTTTTCCCAAAGTGGCTGTATCATTTTACATTCTTATCAGCAACGTATAAAAGTTCCAGTTGCTTCGCATCTTCACTAGCTCTTAGTATTGTCAGTTTTTTTAAGCAATGCTAATAGATGTGTAGTAGTATTTTAAAAATGTTTTGTTTTTAATTTGTATTTTCTTAATGATGGATGACGTTCATCTTCTTTTATGTTTATTTGCTATTCTCTATCTCTTTATTGGTGAAAAATGTCTGTTCAAATCTTTTGGCTGTTTTTTCTTCCTAGTTAGGTTATTTTCTTATTGTTGAGTCTTGAGGATTGTGAAGTGCTCTGTCAAATACATGTGTTGAAAATATTCTCTCCAAGTCTGTGGCTTATCTTTTAATTATCTTAATAGTGTCTTTAATAGATCAAAAATTTTTAATTTTGATGAAGTCAAATTATTTATATTTTTTATTTTATGAATCATATTTCTAGAACTCTTAGAACTCTTTGCTTAAATTAAATATTAAAAATCTTTACCCAAGGTCTTGTTTTTCTACAAGTGTTAAAGCTTTATGCTTTTCATTTATGTCTATGATCTATTCTGAGTTAATTTTTGTATAAGATGTGAGGTATGGGTTGAGGTTAACTTTTTTTTCATATGAATGTCCAATTGCTCCATCACCATTTGTTGAAAAGACTATCTTTTTTTCCATTGATTTGTCTTTTCACATTTTCCAAAATCCTGTTGAATATATTTGTGTGGGTCTATTTCTGCATTCTATTCATTTCATCATTTTATGTGTCTATCTTTTTATCAATATCACACCATCTTGATTACTTTAGATTCATAGTGAGTCTTGATATCCGATAGTATACGTATTTCAACTTTGCTTTTATTTTTCAAAATTGTTTTGGCTATGGTAATTCATTTGCCCTTCCATATAAATTTTAGAATTAGCTTGTTATTATCTACAAACCCAACCTTTGAGGTTCTGATTTGTATTGTATTGGAACTATGCTCTATCTGGGGAGAACTGACATTTTAACAATATTGAGTCTTCCCATGCATGAACATGGTTTGTCTCTCCATTTATTTAGGTCGTTCTTGATTTCTTTTATCAATACAGTGTAGTTTCCTGGATAGATCCTGAACATATTTTGTAGGATTTATATCTAAGTGGTCTGTTATTTTGGTGTTATTGTAAATGGCACCATTTTATAAATTTTGAACTCCAATTTTTTTAGAATTAAATGCTGGTATATAGAAGAACAATTGGTTTTTGTACCTTGATCATGTATCCTCCAACCCTGACAAATTCACTTATTAGTTTGAGGAGCTTCTTTTTTAATATAGATTTTTGGTATTTTTTACATAGACAATCATGTTTTTAGAGAATTTTGTTTATTCATTTTCAATCATGACTTCTGTTTCTTTCTTTTTTTTTTCTTATTACACTGGCTAGGACTTCTAGTACAATGTTGAATAGGAATGGTGAGGGAGGACATCATTGCCTTGTTCCCAGTCTTAGGAGGAAAGCACTCAGTTGTTCACTATTAATAACTATAGGTTTATTTGTTTTTTTAAATGTCATTTGCCATTTACCAGATTATGGAAGTTTTCTTATTTTTCTAGATTACAGAGAGTTTTTATCATGAATAGATGTTGAATTTTGCCAAATACTTTTTCTGTATCTGTTGAAATGATCATATGGTTTTTATTCTCAAGTCTGTTAATATGGTATATTACATTGATTTTTGAATGTTACTATTAGTCAGAAGTGACTCGACTGCAAAGGGGTAAAACAAACCTGGGATAAACTTCACTTGGTCATAATATATTACCATATTTATATATTGCTGGATTTAATTCCTAACATTTTGTTGAATATCTTTGCATTTATGTTTATGAAAGATACTGGTCTATAGTTTTATTTTCTGATAATGTCATTGTCTGGGTTTGATATTAAGGTAATGATGGCTTCAAAATTAGTTAAGAAGTCTTCCCTCTTCCTTTGCCTTCTGCAAGCGATAGTACAGGATTGGTATTATTTCTTCTTTAAATGTTTGGTGGTATCTCTGGGTGGCGAAATGGCTAAGTGCTTGACTACCAGCTGAAAGGTTGGCGATTCAGTCCCACCCATAGGCACCTTAGAAGAAAGGCCTAGAGATCTGCTTTCGAAAGCTCACAGCCTTAAAAATCCCATGTAGCAATTCTGCTATGCACACATGGGGTTGCCCTAAGTCAGCATGACTCGACGACAACTAGTAACAGCAAATGTTTGGTAGAATTCACAAGTGAGACAATCTGCCTGGAGTTTTCTTTGGTGGAAGATATGTATCTGCAAATTAAGCTTCTTTAATAGATACAGTATTATTCTGATGATCTGTTTCTTAGTGAGTGTTGGTAGTATATATCTTTCAAGGAATTGGTCTAATTCATGTAAATTGTCAAATTTGGGGGCATAGAGTTGTTTGTAATATTCCCTTGTTTTTCTTTTAATGTTTTTGTGGTCTGTTTTTGCTATTCTCTCCTTTGTCCTTGATATTGGTAATTTGTGTCTTTTCTCCTGTTTTGTTTGTTTTTGTTTTTCTTGGCCAGTCTTGCTAGAAGTTTATCAGTTTTATTGATCTTTTCAAAGAACCGGGCTTTGATTTTTCTGTTTTCAATTTCATTGGTTTCTGCTCTTATCTTTGTTGTTTTCTTCCTTCTGGTTGCTTTGGATTTAATTTACCCTTTTGGGTTTTTTAAAATAGAAGCTTAGATTGCTTTAAGATCTTTCTTCTTTTCTAATATAAGTACTTAATGTAATAAATTTTCCTCTAAGCACTGCTTTAGCTGAAATCCACAAATTTTGATATCTTGTATATTTGTTATCATTCAAATATTTTCTAATTTCCTTTGTGTTTTCTTCTTTGAGCCACATATTATTTTAAAATGTCTTATTTAGTTTCTAAATATTTGGGAGTATTACAGATATACTTCTGTTATTGATTTCTAATTTGCTTCTATTGTGGTCAAAGAACATACTTTGTGTGGATCAAATTCTTTTAAATGTATTGAAACTGGTGTTATGGCCTAACGTGATATATGCTTGTAAATAATCCATTTGCATGTGAAAAGAATGAGCATTCTGCTATTGTTGGCTATAGAGTTTTACAAGTAGACATTAGGTGAAGATGATTAATAGCATATCCTCTATATCTTTACTGAATTTTTGTGTAGTTGTTCCATCAGTTCTTGAGAGAGGGTGTTAACTTTATTATGATTATGGGATTGTCTATTTCTGTTTTAATTCTATCAATCTTAATTCTTATATTTTTAGGCCCTATTATTAGGTATATACACTTTTTTGACTGTTTGATTTTTTATTGTTGTATCTTCTCAAATTAATTGAGTGAAAATGCCAATAGATAATATTATCATTATGAAATGTCTCTTTTTAGTACTATTCTTTACTCTTTATCTGGAAATCTGTTTTATATGATATTACTATACCCACTGCAGTCTTTTTATGCTGATGGTTTACATGGTATATACTTTTCCATCTATTTACTTCCATCTTTCTTTGTCTTGTAGACAAAACAAGTTTGATCTTGTTTTTTTATTTTAATCTGTTCTGAAAATCTCTGGCACGTTTAATTTTTTAACATTTAATAAAATTATTGATATGGTTAGTTTTAGGTCTACCAATTTATCATTTATTTGATTTTTTTCCCTTTGTTCATTGTTTCTATGTTTTCTTTTTCTGCCCCCTTTTGCACTATTTAAACACGTTTTAGGATTGCATTTTAATGATCAGTTTTAATCTATACTTTTTGAATCATATTTTAATTGTTCTTCTAGGGATTACAGTATACATCCTTAGTTTTTCATAGTCAACTTAGAGTTAATCTTATGCCACTTCATGTAAAATATATAAAATCTTTGCAATTGTATTGTTGTTGTGTGCCATTAAATCAATTCTGACTCATAGTGACCCTATAGGACAGAGTTAAACTTCCCCATCAGGTTTCCTAGGCTGCAATCTTTATGGAAACAGACTGCCACCCACGTCTTTCTCCCTCGGAGCAGGTGGTGAGTTTGAACCATGAACCTTTTGGTTAGCAGCCAAGCACTTAACCATTGCTCCACCAGGGCTTCTCTGAAATTCTATAGGTCTATCCATTTATGCCCCCACCATTCTTTATCATATCATATGTACTGCATCTACATACATTATAAACTCTACAAGGCAATATTATAAGTTTGTCTTTGAACATCCATCCATATCACAAGAAATTAAGAGAAGAAATAGTCTTTTATATATACCTGTATATTTATAGTTTCCTGAATTTTCCAGTGGCATCATTTCCCCTGAGCTTGAAGGACTAACTATAACGTTTCTCATAGTATGGGTCTGGTGACACAGAATACCCTTAGTTTTCTGTTATTTGAATATATCTTTATTGCACCTTCCTTCTTGAAAAATATTTTTTTGGGGTACAAAATTCTTAGTTAACAGGGTTTTTTTCCATTATTTCTTTTCTTAAAGTGCTTTGAAGAACTCTGGCCTCTTTGGTTTCTGTTAAGTTGAGATCACTCAAATAGTTATTGAATGTAATGTATCCTTTCTCAGCCTGATTTCAGGATTTTCTCTATTTTTGGTTTTCAACTGTTTGAGCATGATATGTTTAGGCATGGTTCTCTTGGATTTATCCTGTCTGTGGTTCATGGAACTACTTGAATCTATAAATTTAAGTCATTACCCAAATTTTAGAAGTTTTTGGCCATTGGTGTGTGCTGTTGAGTCGGTTCTAACACACAGCGACCCTGTAGGACAGAGTAGAATTGCCCCATAGGGTTTCCAAAGGTGTAATCCTTACTGAAGCAGATTGCCACATCTTTCTCCCACGAAGCAGCTTGTCGGTTCGAACCACCAACCTTTCGGTTAGCAGCTGAGTGCTTAACCACTGTGCAACCAAGGCTCCTTTTTTGGCCATTATTTCTTCATATTTTTTTTTATTGTGCTTCAGGTGAAAGTTTATGGAACAAATAGTTTCTCATTAAACAGTCAGTGTACATATTGTTTTATGACATTGGTTAACAACTCCATGATATGTCAACCCTCTCCCTCCTCGACCTTTATTTTTTTTTTTGGTGAAAATATACACAGCCAAAGAGACACCATTTCAAAAATTTCTACATGCACAATTCAGTGACATCGATTATGTTCTTCCAGTTGTGCTGCTATTCTCACTTTAGATACACGTTTACAGAACAAAATAGTTTCTCATTAAACAGTTAGTACACATGTTGCCCTATGACAATGGTTAACAACCCCACTACATGTCAACACTGTCCTTACTCAACCTTGGGTTCCCTATCACCAGCATTCCTGTCCCCGTCTGCCTTCTAGTCCTTGTCCCTGGACTGCTGTGCCTCATTAGTCCCGTTTTGTTTTATGGGGCTGTCCAATCCCCTGCTGAACGGTAAACCTCAGAAGTGACTTCACCACTGAGCTAAAAGGGTGTCTGGGGACCATATTCTCAGGGTTTCTCCTGTCTCTTTCAGGCCAGTAAGTCTGTTCTTTTTGGTGTGCTAGAATTTTATTCTACGTCCTTCTCCAGCTCTGTCCAGAACCCTCTGTTGTGATCCCCATCAGAGCAGTCAGTAGTGGTAGCCGGGCACCATCTAGCTGTACTGGACTCAGTCTGGTGGAGGCCTTGGTAGCTATGGTCTATTAGTCCTTTGGACTAATCTTTTCCTTGTATC
>NW_004443941.1:35726465-35778783 GCF_000243295.1 Trichechus manatus latirostris
TCCATTTCCTCTAGGTTTTCAGATTTGTTGGAGTATAGTTTTTCATAATATTCTGTTATGATCCTTTTTATTTCAGTTAGGTCTGTTGTAATGTCACCCATTTCATTTCTTATTTGGGTTATTTGCATCATCTCCTGTTTTTCTTTTTTCAGTCTGGCCAGTGGTTCATCCATTTTGTTGACTGTTTCAAAGAACCAACTTTTGGTTTTGTTGATTCTTTCTATTGTTTTTCTATTCTCTATTTCATTTATTTCTTCACTGATCTTTATTATTTCCTTTTTTCTGGTGGCTGTGGGCTTTTTTTTTGCTGTTCTCTTTCTATTTGTTTGAGTTGTGTAGTTAATGTTTTGATTTTGTCCCTTTCTTCTTTTTTAATGTGTATTTCTTCATATATTTTTTCTGACCTGTTCTCTTTATCCCCCCTTTTTTGACTACATTTACACATTTGTTAGACTTTTTGAAGTTGTTCCATATGTCCGCGAGGCTCTGTTCATTTTTCCCTCTCATTTTCCTTTCTGTTGTTCAGATTATGTAATTTCTATGGAATATTTTCACTCTTTCGCTGATTTATTCTTCTATTAAGTTCATTTACCTAATTTTTAATTTCCAATATTGTATTTTTCAATTCTAGGATTCCCTTTAGTTCTTTTTATATTTCTTATTTTTCTTGAGATTTCCTATCCTTATGTTACAGAACATAGTTAATAACAGTTCTTTAAATTCCTTCCTGATAATCCTGCATCTGGGTTACCCAGGCCTAGGCATTTGCTGGTCAACATTTCCCTTGAGAATGGCTCACAGTTCCTGGATCTTTGTGTGTGGAGTAATTTTGGATTTTATCTAGGATATTGTAGATATTATGTTGTGTAGACTCTGAATTTGGTTCTATTGCTCTGGAGAGTTTTGAGGTTTTCTATTTTAGTAAGTAATTAACTGCGTAAGATTTCAAATTCAGGACTACCTCACCTGTGGTGGGTGGTGGAACTGATCTCAGCTCAGTTCTTTAAGCCTTAGTTGCAAGCTTCTTTCATTTTTCCCTGCACTTGCATGATTCAGAGGTCATCTAATTGCTTGGGCTGAGTTTATACAGAGAATTAAGGGTTTTCCTTTTCTGGATTTCTCCTTTTCAGGATTCCCTCCTGCTTGCCCCTTTCTAGGATTCTTCCAGTCTGAAAAGATGGTCAATCTTTCTGTCAGAGTTTTAGCCTCCTGGTGCCACAACACCGATGATTACCATCGTCTTCAGAGTAAAACCACAAAAAATGGGAAACTCGTGTTCCACTGTGTTCCTTGCTCTAGGTTTCAACATTCCTCCCAAAACTGCCTGATTTTTTCAGGCTCGAGTCCTTAGGTAGTTGTCGTTTTGTATTTTGTTCAGAGTTTATAACTCTTATTTGTAGCAAGATCAGTTTGGTAGTGCTCATTTCCCCATACAGGAAGCAAAAGCCAAGGATATTATTTTTATTTTGAAGTCAGCACAGATTCAACCCAATCCCTTACAATTTATAAAATCGTATTCAGAGATAGTTCTTAATAAATTGATAGTTGTAATTATCCAAAATAATGAAGCAAAGGTTAAAAACTCTTTGGGGGACATTAATGGTTCAGTGGTACAATTCTCACCTTCCCTGCAGGAGACCTGTGTTCAATTTCTGGCAAATGCAACTCATACACAGCCACCACCCATCTGTCAGTGGTGACTTGCCTGTTGCTATGATGCTGAACAGGTTTTAATGGACCTTCCAGACTAAGACAGACATAGATCACAATAGTCCGATCTGCAACTGATCATGGGAATGGCACAGGACCAGACAGCATTTTGTTCTATTGTGCATGGGATCACCATGAGTCAGGACCAACTCAAGAAAGACTAACAAAAAAAACCTCTTTATTATACCACACTTATTAATGCAGAAAATAGCTCATACATTTACCAACAATTTTTATTTTTTTGCTCCTAGATAGCTAGAAATATCTTGCTGCTTTCTATGTCTTAGTTTCTTTATCAGTCAAAAAAAAAAAAAAAGTTAGACTATATTAGTTTGTCCTAAAAAATATTCTACTAGATAGTAGTTACATGGAATATTCTTGCAAAAAGAGTTGCATGGTTAAATACATTTAGAATCTGTAGAGTTAAAGTTGACTAAAGTTCTTTTGAAAGGATTTTTCAAAGCATTTAATATGCTAATCTGTGCTATGAATCTGTAAAAAGAGAATAAGATCAATATTACCGATTTTCCTTTTGCCTCAGGCTTTAATATGGTTCGGCATACCACTTCTACTGACCCTGGGTATTTTGGATATTTTGTTCATCATGAATTTTTTACATTAATATTTTTGGGGTTTATTTTATTATACTTTAGGTGAAATTCTATAGTGTAAGTTAGTTTCTCATTCAAAAATTTATAGACAAATTGTTTTGTCACATTGATTGCAATCCCTGCAATGTGTCAGCCCTCTCCCCCTTTCCCTTTCCACCTCGGTTTGCCTGTGTCCATTCGTCAAATTTTCCTGTTCCTTCCTGCCTTCTTGTGTTTGCTTTTGAGCAGGAGTTGACCATTTGGTCTCATATACTTTATCAAACTAAGAAGCACGCTCCTCATGTGTGTTATTGTTTGTTTTGTAGGCCTGTCTAATCTTTGGTTGGAAGGTGAACTTTCGGAGTGTCTTCAGTTCTGAATTAGAAGGGTATCCAGGAACCATAGTCTCGGGGGTTCCTCCAGCCTCTCTCAGACCAGTACATCTCATCTTTTTTGTGAATTTCAATTTTGTTCTACATTTTTCTCCCACTCTGTCCAGAATCCTCTATTGTAGCCCCTGTCAGAGTGGTTGGTGGTGGCTGGTTCTTCTGTGATCAGGCTTGTAGAGGCTGTGGTTCATGGGGACCATTAGTCCTTTGGACTGATATTTTCCTTGCATCTTTCATTTTCTTCATTCTCCTTTGCTCCGGATATGATGGGACCACTAGATGTATTTTAGATGGCCACTTGCACACTTTTAAGACCCTACTCACCAAAGTAGGATGTAGAACATTTTCTTTATGAACTATGTTATGCCAATTGACCTCGATGTCCCCTGAGACCATGGTCCTTAGTCCTCAACCCCAATAACTCCCTCAAGTTGTTTGGATTTGTCTAGGAAGTTTCTATGACTTTGTCTTGGTCAAGTTGTACTGACTTCCCCTATATTGTGTGTTGTCTTTCCCTTTATCAAAGTTAACACTCGTTTACTATCTAGTTAGTGATTTCCCTTCCCCAGCCTTCTCCTCCATCGTAACAACCAAAGATTGTTTTTTTCTGTGTGTAAACCTTTTCTTGAGTTCTTATAATAGTGGTCTCATACAATATTTGTCCTTTTGTGATTGACTTATTTCACTCAGCATAATACCTTCCAGATTCATGCAGGTTGTGAGATGTTTTGTGGCTTCGTCATTGTTCTTTATCGTTGTGTGGTATTTCATTGAGTGTATGCATTTCATTGAGTGTATGCACCATAATTTATCCATTCATCTGTTGATGGGCAATTAGGTTGTTTCCATCTGTTTGTTATTGTGAGCGTGGGTGTGAACATGTCTTTTCGTGTGATGGCTCTTATTTCTCTAGGATATATTCCTAGGAGTGGGATTGCTGAATTGTATGGTATTTCTATTTTTAGCTTTTTAAGGAGGTGCCATACCGTTTTCCACAGTCGTTGTACCATTATACATTCCTACCAGCAGTCCATAAGATTTCCAGTCTTCCCGCAGCCTCTCCAATAGTTGTTATTTTCTGTTTTTTTTTTTTTTTTTTTTTTTTTTGGTTAGTGCTGTAATGTCCTGGTGAGATGGTATCTCAGTATAGTTTTGTTCTGCATTTCTCAAGTGACTAATGATCACGATCACTTCCGTGTGTGTCTGTTAGCTGCCTGAATGTCATCTTTGGTGAAGAGTCTGTTCATATCCTTTACCCATTTTTTAATTGGATTATTTATCTTTCTGTTATTGAGATGTTGTAGTATTCTATAGATTTTAGAGTTAAGACCCTTGTCGGATACGTCTTAGCCAAAATTTTTTTCCAAGTCTGTAGGTTCTCTTTTTTACTCTTTTGGTGAAGTCTTTTGATGAGCATAAGTGTTTAATTTTTAGGAGCTCCCAGTTATCTAGTTTCTTTACTGGTGCTTGTGCATTGTTAGTTATGGTTTAGACTGTACCATGTATTAGGGCGCTTAGCATTGTCCCTATTTTTTCTTCCATGATCTTTATCATTTTCGGTTTTATATTTAGGTCTTTGATCCATTTTGCATTAGTTTTTGTGTATGGTAGGAGGTATGGGTCCTGTTTCATTTTTTTACAGATGGACATCTAGTTTTGCCAGCACCCTTTGTTAAAAAGATTGTTTTTTTACAGGCGGCTAACAGATACATGAGAAAATGCTCATGATCATTAGCCGTTAGTGAAATGTAAATCAAAACTACGATGAGCTACCATCTCACCCCAACAAGGCTAGCATTAATCCAGAAAACACGAAATAACAAATGTTGGAGAGGTTGTGGAGAGACCGGAACACTTACATACCGCTGGTGGGAATGTAAAATGGTACAACCACTTTGGAAATCAATTTGGCGCTTCCTTAAAAAGCTAGAAATAGAAGTACAGTACGATTCAGCAATCTAACTCCTTGGAATATATCCTAGAGAAATAAGATCCGTCACACGAATAGATACATGCACACCCATGTTCATTGCAGCACCGTTCACAATAGCAAAAACACGGAAACAATCTAGGTGCCCATCAACAGACAAATAGATAAACAAATTATGGCATGTTTACACAATGGAATACTACCCAATGATAAAGAACAACAATGAATCCGAGAAGCATCTTGTAACGTGGATGAATCGGGAAGGCATTATGCTGAGTGAAATTAGTCACAAAAGGACAAATATAGTATGAGACCACTATTTTAAGAACTCAAGAAAATGTTTAAACACAGAAGAAAACATTCTTTGATGGTTACAAGGGTGGGGAGGGAGGGAGAGGGATATTCACTAACTAGATAGTAGACAAAAATTATCTTAGGTAAAGGGAAGGACAGCACATACTACAGGGGAAGTCAGCACCACTGGACTAAACAAAAAGCTAAGAAGTTTCCTGAATACAACCAAACACTTCAAGGGACAGAGTAGCTGGGGTGGAGGTTCTGGGGGCCATGCTTTCAGGGGACATCTAGGTCAATTGGCATAACAAAGTTTATTAAGAAAATGTTCTGCATCCTACTTCGGTGAGTGGCATCTGGGATCTTAAAAGCTAGCAGCCATCTAAGATGCATCAGTTTGTCCCAACCGACCTGGGGTAAAGCAGAATGAAGAACACCAAAGACACAAGGAAAATATTAGCCCAAGAGAAAAAAAGGGCCACATAAACCAGAGACGCCCTCAGCCTGAGACCAGAAGAACTAGACCAGTGACCGTCCTGACAGAGTCCCTGACAGAGCAGGAGAAAAATGGGGAGCAGAACTCAAATTCTAGTAAAAAGACTAGACTTAATGGTCTGACTGAGACTGAAGGGACCCCAGAAGACATGGACCCCAGACTCTCTGTTAACCTAGAACTGAAACCATTCCCAAAGCCAACTCTTCAGACATAGATTAGACTGGACTATAAGACATAAAATGATACTTGTGAAGAGAGTGCTTCTTAGCTTAAGTAGATATGTGAGACTAAATGGGCAGCTCCTGTCCGGAGGTGAGATGAGAAGGCAAAAATGGACAGGAGCTGATCGAATGGACACAGGAAATAGAGGATGGAAAGGAGGAGAGTGCTGTCACATTACAGGGAGAGCAACTAGGGTCACATAACAATGTGTGTATAAATTTTTGTAGGCGAAACTGACTTGAACTGTAAACTTTCACTTAAAGCACAATTTTAAAAAGACTGTTTTTCCCCATTTAATGGACTTTAGTCCCTTGTCAAAGATCAGCTGACCATAGGTGGATGAATTTACATCTGGGTTCTCAGTTCTTTTCCATTGGTTTATGTGTCTGTCATTGTACCAGTACCAAGTTGTTTTGATGGCTGTAGCTGTATAGTAAGTTCTGAGATCAAGTAGTATGAGGCTTCTATTTTGTTCTTTTTTCTAATGCTTTGCTTATCCAGGGCTTCTTTCCTTTCCATAAAAAGTTGATGATTAGTTTTTCCATCTTATTAAAGAATACTGTTGATATTTGGATCAGAATTGCATTATATCTGTAGGTCACTTTGAGTAGAATTGACATTTTCACAATGTTGAGTCTTCCTATTCATGAGCATAGTATGTTTTTCCATTTATGTAGATCTCTTTTGGTTTCTTCCAGTAGTGTTTTGTAGTTTTCTTTGTATAGGTCTTTTACATCCCTGGATAGATTTATTCCTAAGAGTTTTATCTTTTTAGGGGCTGTTATAAATGGTATTGTTTTCCTGATTTCCTTTTCAAAGTTCTCTTTGTTGGTGTATAGAAATCCAACTGATTTTTGTATATTTATCTTGTATTTCCTGCTACTCTGCTGAATCTTTCTATTAGTTCCAGTAGTTTTCTTGTGGAATCTTTGGGGTTGTCTATGTATAGGATCATATCATCTGTGAGTAGGGATAGTTTTACTTCTTTCTTTCCAATTTGGAGATGCGTTTTATTTCTTTTTCTTACCTCATTGCTGTAGCTAGGACTTCCAGCACAATGTTAAATAGGAGTGTTGATAAAGAGTACTCTTGTTTTGTTCCTATTCTCGGGGGGGATGCTTTCAGCCTCTCTCTGTTGAGAGTGATGTTGGCTGTTTGTTTCATATAGATGCCCTTTATTGTGTTGAGGAATTTTCCTTCTATTCCTATTCTATTGAGAGCTTTTATCAGAAATGGATTTTGGACTTTATCAAATGCCTTTTCTGCATTGATTGAGATGATCATGTGATTTTGTTCTATTTATGTGATGGATTATGTTGATTGATTTTCTAATTTTGAACCATTCTTGCATACCTGATATGAATCATATTTGGTTGTGGTGCATTTTTTTGGGGTATGATGCTGAATTCTATTGGCTAGAATTCTGATGAGAATTTTTGCATCTATATTTATGAGAGATATTGGTCTGTAATTTTCTTTTTTTGTGGTGTCTTTGCCTAGTTTTGGTATTAAGGTTATTCTGGCTTCATAGAATTAATTTGGGAGTATTCCTTCCTTTTCTATGCTCTGAAATAGTTTCAGTAGTACTGGTGTGATCTATTCTCTGAATGTTTGGTAGAATTCTCCAGTGAAGCCATCCAGGTCAGGGCTTTTTTTTTTTTTTTTTTTTTTTTTCGGTTCGGAGTCTTTTAATTACTTCTTCAATCTCTTCTCTTGTTACTGGTTTGTTCAGATTTTCTATCTCAGTTTGCATTAATTTAGGCAGGTAGCATGTTTCTAGAAATTTGTCCATTTCCTCTAGATTCTCAAATGTGTTGGAGTACAATTTTTCACAGTATTCTTTTATGATTTTTTTTATTTCAGTTGGGTCTGTTGTAATCTCTCCCATTTCATTTTTTATTTGGGTTATTTACTTCCTCTCTTATTTTTCTTTTGTCAATTTGTCCAGCGGTTTATCTATTTGGTTGATCTTTTCAAAGAGCCAACTCTTGGTCTTGTTGATTCTATTGTTTTTCTGTTCTCTCATTTATTTCTACTCTAATTTTATTATTTCCTTTCTTCTGATGCCTATGGGCCTCTTTTGCAGTTCTTCTTCTATTTGTTTGGGTTGTAGGGCTAATGTTTTCATTTTCACATTTAATATTTATTTTTTAAATGTTGAATTTAAATACTATTTATCTTGATTGCTGAGGGTTTTTTTCTTTTTCTTTTTTTTCTTTTTTTGCTTCAGTAGTTAAGAGCTACAGCTGCTCACCAAAAAGTTGGCATTTCAAACCCACCAGCCACTCCTTGGAAACCCTATGGGGCAGTTTTACCCTGTCCTTTAGGGTAACTATGAGATGGAATCGAGTCAACGGCAACTTTTTTTTTCCTTACCCTAGCACCAGCACTGATAGATGCTGAACTGAGAGTTTTACTAACACAACTTTGTTTTTCTTAATGCATTGAATCAAACTCATTGGCTTACAAGACTGTCTATGATTTTGCTCATCCTTATCTTATGAACTCCATCTCCTCTGCTCTTTCTCTACTTCATTTCCTTCCTTATCATGAATATTCTGTGCTTAATCTCCCCTCTAAGCATTCGCTCCTCGTCTACCCAAGAATGTCTTTCCCTGTCCATTTCTTCTTACCTAATATAAATTCTTCTTCAGAACCCTGCTCAAGCCTCTCTCCTTAGAAGCTTCTCTGACTTCTGAAGGGAGGCCACACTCATTTCTTTTGCTGATTTTTTAATGGTATTTACCAGTGACCCCATACAACTTGGTCCCAAATTATTGCTGTCTAGGATCATCCTTAGATCATTTTATGGGTGCATGTCTTGTCCACTCTGTGGCCCAGGACCCATGCCTCACACTTTTGTATTCTTTTAGCATAAAGCATTGTGTTGAGTGATGACAGGGCTCAGTAACTACTGTTGGTCTGACAAGTTGCTCCAGAATTCCTTCAACTCATTCTTCATTTCTTGACTCTGCTCTTCTCTTCTTCTTGGACACATATCTGGGAGGACCCGTAATCTCAGTTTCAGTTGGAGTCAAGCTTTCTCTATTCCTGTTAGCTTTGAACTCAACTCTAAACTCTAAATTTAAGCATAAGAAAACTTTTTGAAGGAATTTCCCTAAGGATTTTCAAATTCATTACATTCCTGCAATGAGTCCTCAGCTAACCATGTGTACATCCGATGCCTATTGTAGACTGTATCCCAATCTGTCTCCCACAGATGCAGGCAGTAGAACTTTTACTTCTGGAAACATAGATAACTGGCCAAGGATATATTTGACAGAGTAGAGGTTAGGGTGAGATGCATTTTCTCAGTGTGTTGTCTCTATTTATTCTATAAACTCTCAGTCAAACTATTTTATCTCCTCCCTTACATGAATCTAAAACCTGTCCAGGCTTCCTAACTTCTATCTCAACCAAGTTTATGTCTGTATCAAGTAACTTACCTGTCTTACCTGCTTAAAATGTGGCAGTCAGGAGGGAATCGATGTTTAAAAGGCACTTCGTAGTTTACTGGTTTTCTTTGGCAAACAAACATCTGAAGCTTAGATGGAGAGCAAAGGGCTCTGGAACCAAGGGATTTAATAAAGAGAAATCTGATATGGGAACCCTTTCAGGCTTTTTTTCTATTAAGTTGGTCTTCAATACCAAAAACAGATCCTATATTTTGTGAAAGGATATCGGAATCAATTGGACAGCTAGTTCATTCTCCAAGCCTTTCCTTTGACCCCATCCATTTATTAATAAGTGCCTCACCTTGCTGCAGCCTGAAATAATAGAGAATAGTCTAATGCTGGTTTGTTAATTGCTCCTCTTTGGAAAGGCCAGCTCAGGGATGAGTGGGCAAGAGACTCCCTAAGTGGAGGTCTCCTAGGATTGGCAAGAGAAAGAAGGTACTTGGTATGAAGTTTGGACTACTGTCAGGTGCTTGCCATGCCATTCTTTTCTTCATGGTGCCTGTATTGTTATGAAAGTGAACACAAGTCTGGGGAATAAGAATCAATTCATATGTCATCAGTTTGTTCAACTGAGATGATATTTCCCCAGTTCCCAGGATCCCCCAAGGTAAGCCGCTATTGCCACCATGGGTTTTCCAGGGAGTTCTGTAGAGGAAAAACTCCAGGCAAAGACGGTTGTATTCATTATTGCAGTTTTCCCCTCAAATATTTGGTGAGCTGGACTGGACTACTCAGCTACAGACTGGGCTAATGCTGGCACCAAAAGCAGGTACAGGGGCTTTGTTGATACCCTTCCCCTGGGCCACTCTCTATTCTCAGCCTCCAAGGTGAGGAAAGGTGAGGAGAGGTAAAGCCAAGGAAGAATACATCAAAGACTAAAGGAAGAAGGGATTTTCCTGCTAAGGTCTGTCTTAGAGGCAGCCTAAGTAAATGCCTCCTTACCTTGGGATCCAAACATTACCAACTGGTCAGGAGACAGTGTAGGGAGTTTCCAAACAAGAGTAAATACCAGAATGATCTTACTATACCAGCTGAATACCAGACTCACATGACAATGAATACCAAAACCGAAGAGAGATTGGTAGAAATAGAGGGATGATATCTAAGACTGCTGAATACACGACCAGTTGCACACTGCTAATACCAATTCACACAGGATATAGATATATGGACAAATTTATCCATGATCTAGTGTGTATCAGTAACTCATTATTTTTAATAATGAGCAGTATTTTGTGGTATGAATACACCACAATGTATTTATCTCTTTTCACTTGTTGATGGATATTTGGATGGTTCTCATTTTTGGATATTGTGAAAAAAGTTGCTATGACCATTTTTGGAAAAATCTTTTTGGGGACATATGTTTGCATTGCTCTTCGGTATATATATAGCAGTAGAATTTCTATATAATAAGATAAGTGTATGTTTACCTTTATTAGAAACTGTCAAAGTGTTTTCCAAAGCGATTGTATTATGTTACACTCTCACCCAGGGACAGATTTCCCAACATGCAAGGTAAGCACGTGCTTAGGGCATCAACAAAACAGGGGCACCACCTGTCCAAAGCAAAGAACCATAGATGCCAAGCAGACACGGCACAAGGAAAAGTGAGAGCACAACAATGATTCAAGAAAGACTTGATTTATTATCTTTATTACAGATGGGAGGAGATATTGTTCAGCGGCTTAATTGTGACAAAATCATTGAAGAATGTGTAAAAGCAAAGAATATAAAGAAATGTTTTTAATTATAACATGTTGGAGATGAAATATTTATCTTAAAAATAAAATACAGTAATTTGTTGTAATATATGATTTCCGATCATTTAATTTTCTTTTAAATTTTTTGATTGTACTTTAGATGAAGGTTTACAGAAGAAATAATTTCTCATTAAACAGTTAGTACACATATTGTTTTATGACATTGGTTCCCATTACCGGTTTCTTGTCCCATCCTGCCTTCCAGTCCTTGTCCCAGGCTGTTGTGCCCCATTAGTCTCATTTTGTTTTATGGGGCTGTCTAATCTTTGGCTGAACGGTGAACCTTGGGAATAACTTCATTACTGAGCTAAAAGGGTATGTGGGAGCCACACTCTGCGTTTCTCCAGTCTCTGTCAGGCCAGTAAGTCTGGCCTTATTTTGTGAGTTAAAATTTTGTTCTACATTTTTCTCCAGCTCTGTCCAGGCCCTTCTGTTGTGATCCCTGTCAGAGCAGTCAGTGGTGGTAGCCGGGCACCATCTAGTTGTACTGGACTCAGTCTGGTGGAGGCCATGGTAGTTGTGGTCCATTAGTCCTTTGGACTAATCTTTCCCTTGTATCTTGTTTTCTTCATTCTCCCTTGCTCCCAAAGGGGTGAGACCAGTGGAGTATCTTAGATGGCTGCTCACAGACTTTTAAGACCCCAGACGCTACTCACCAAGGTAGAATGTAGAACATCTTCTTTATAAACTATGTTATGCCAATTGAGCTAGATGTTCCCTGAGACCATGGTCTCCATAGCCCTCAGTCCAGCAATTCGGTCCCTCAGAGAGTTTGGATGTGTCTTTGGAGCTTCCATGACCTTGCCTTGTACAAGTTGTGCTGACTTCCCCAGTATTGTGTACTGTCTTACCCTTCACCAAAGTTACCACTTATCTATTGCCTGCTGAGTGTTCCTCCCATCCCACCCCTCCCTCTTAACCATGGAAGATTGTTCCTTTTTGTGTGTAAACCTTTTCATGGATTTTTAGAGTAGAGGTCTTATACAATATTTGTCCTTTTATGATTGACTTATTTCAGTCAGCATAATCCCCTCCAGTTTCATCCATGTTAAGAGATGCTTCACAGATTCATCATTGTTCTTTATCATTGTGTAATATTCCATTGTGTGTATGTACCATAGTTTGTTTATCCATTCATCTGTTGATATTGTGAACAATGCTGCAATAAACACGGGTGTGCATATATCTATTCGTGTGACGGCTCTTATTTGTCTAGTATATATTCCTAGGAGTGGGATTGTTGGATCATATGGTATTTCTATTTCTTTCTAAGGAAGCGCCATATTGTTTTCCAAAAATGGTTGTACCATTTTGGATTCCCACCAGCAGTGCATAAGAGTTCCAATCTCCCCACAGCCTCTTCAACAATTGTTATTTCCGGTTTTTTTAAATTTGGGCCTGTAATGCCAGGGTGAGATGGTATCTCATTGTGGTTTTGATTTGCATTTCTCTATTGGCTAGTGATCACAAGCATTTCCTCACGTGTCTGCTGGCCGCTTGAATGTCTTCTTTGGTGAAGCGTCTGTTCAATTCCTTTACCTATTTTTAAATTGGATTATTAGTCTTTTTGTTGTAGAGGTGTGGGATTTTCTTGTAGATTTTAGAGATTAGACCTTTGACTGATTTATAATGGCCAAAAATTTATTTTCTAGTCTGTAGGTTCTTTTTAGACTCTTTTGGTGAAGTCATTTGATGAGCATAAGTGTTTAATTTTTAGAAGATCCCAGTTATCTAGCTTATCTTCTGGAGTTTGTGTGTTGTTGGTTATGGTTTGTATCCTGTTAATGCTGTGTATTAGGGCCTCTAGAGTTGATCATATATTTTCTTCTATGAACTTTATAGTTTTTGGCTTTATATTTAGGTCTTTGATCCATTTTGAATTAGTTTTTGTATATGTTGTGTGGTATGGGTCCTGTTTCATTGTTTTGCAGATGGACATCCAGTTTTGCCAGCACCATTTGTTAAAAAGACTGTTGCCCATTTGATGGACTTTGGGCCCTTGTCGAAGATCAGGTGACTCTAAGTGGTTGGATTCACATCTGGGTTCTCAATTCTGTTCCATTGGTCAATGTATCTGTCATGGTACCAGTACTAGACTGTTTTGACTACTGTAGCTGTATAGCAGGTTCTGAGGTCAGGTAGTGCCAGTCCTCCTACTTTATTCTTCTTCGTCAGTAGTGCTTTACTTATCCAGGGCTTCTTCCCTTTCCATACAAAGATAATGATTAGTTTTTCCATCTCTTTAAAGAATGCTGTTGGTATTTGGATCAGAATTGGATTGTATTTGTAAATTGCTTTGGGTAGAATAGTCATTTTCACAATGTTGCGTCTACCTATCCATGAGCACAGTTTGTCTTTCCATTTATGTAGATCTCTTTTGGTTTCTTGCAGTAGTGTTTTGTAGTTTTCTTTATATAGGTCTTTTACATCCCTGGTTAGATTTATTCGTAAGTATTTTATTTTTTTAGGGGCTATTATAAATGGTATTACTTGCCTGATTGCCTTTTCGTTGTTCTCTTTATTGGTGTATAGGAATCCAACGGATTTTTTATGTCTATCTTGTATCCTGATACTCTGCTGAATCTTTCTATTAGTTCCAGTAGTTATCTCATGGAGTTTTTTGGGTTTTCTATGTATAGTATCATATTATTCTCAAATAGGGACAATTTTACTTCTTCATTACCAATTTGGATGCCGTTTATTTCTTTTTCTTGCCTTATTGCTCTAGCTAGGACTTCCAGCACAATGTTAAATAGGAGTAGTGATAAGGGGCATCCTTGTCTTGTTCCTGTTCTCCAGGGAAATGTTTTCAGCCGCTCTCCATTAAGAATGATGTTGGCCTTTGGTTTTGCATAGATGCCCTTTATTATGTTGAGAAATTTCCCTTCTATACCTATTTTATTGAGAGATTTTATCAGGAATGCATGTTGGATTTTGTCAAATGCCTTTTATGCGTCAATTGAGATGATCATGTGATTCTTTTCTTTCCTTTTATTTATGTGGTGGATTACATTGATTGATTTTCTGATGTTGAACCATCCTTGCATACCTGATATGAATCCTTCTTGGTAATGGTGTATTATTTTTTTTTGATATGATGCTGAATTCTATCGGCTAGAATTTTGTTGAGAATTTTTGCAATTATATTCATAAGAGATACTGGTCTGTAATTTTTTTTAGGAGGGGCATCTTTCCCTGGTTTTGGTATCAGGGTTATGCTGGCTTCATAGAATGAATTTGGAAGTGTCACCTCCTTTTCTGTATTCTGGAGTAGTTTGAGTAGTACTGGTGTAAATTCTCCAAAGGTTTGGTAGGATTCTCCAATGAAGCCACCTGGGCCAGGGATTTTTGTTGGAAGTTTTTAAATTACCTTTTCAATCTCTTCTCTTGTTATGGGTCTGTTCAGATTTTCAACATTACTTTGTGTTAGTTTGGGTAGGTACTGTGTTTCTAGAAATTTATCCATTTCCTCTAGGTGTTCAAATTTTTTGGAGTATAGTTTTTCATAAAACTCTGTGACAATCCTTTTGATTTCAGTTGGATCTGTTGTAATGCTCTCCATTTCATTTCTTATTTGGGTTATTTGTGTCCTCTCTTGTTTTTCTTTTGTCAGTCTGGCCAGTGGTTTGTCGATTTTGTTGATCCTTTCAAAGAACCAACTTTTGGTTTTATTGATTCTTTCTATTGTTTTTCTAGTCTCTGTTTCATTTATTCCTGCTCTGATCTTTACTATTCCTTTCTTCTGGTGGCTGTGGGCTATTTTTGCTGTTCTCTTTCTATTTGTTTGAGTTTGGTAGTTGATGTTTTGATTTTGTTCCTTTCTTCTTTTTTGATGTGTGCATATATTGGTATAAATTGTCCTCTGAGGACTGCCTTTGCTGTGTCCCAAAGGTTTTGGTATGATGTGTTTTCATTCTCATTTGATTCTAGGAATTTTTTTATTCCATCTCTGATTTCTTCTATTACCCACTGATGTGTAAGCAGGGTATTATTCAGTTTCCATGTAATTGATTTTTTTTCCTTGCTCTTTCTGTTGTTAATTTCTACCTTGATGACACTGTGGTCAGAGAAGATACTTTAAATTATCTCAATGTTTTGGATCTTGTTGAGGATTGCTCTGTGGCCTAAGATGTGGTCTATTCTGGAGAACATCTCATGTGCATTGGAAAAGAATGTGTACTTTGCAGCTGTTGGGTGGAGTGTTCTACATATGTCTATGAGGTCAAGTTGGCTGATTGTGCCCTTTAGGTCTTCGTATCTTTGTTCTGTTTCTTTCTAGATGTTCTGTCCTTTACTGAGAGTGGTGTTTGAAGTCTCCTACTATTATTATGGAACTGTCAATTTCTCTTCTCAGTGCTGTTAGAGTTTGTTTTATGTATTTTGGAGCCCTGTCATTGGATGTGTAGATGTTTATTATGGTTATGTCTTCATGATGAATCGTCCCTTTAATCATGATATAGTGCCCTTCTTTGTCTTTTATGGTGGATTTTGTTTTAAAGTCTATTTTATCTGAGATTAATATTGCTACTCCTGCTCTTTTTGGGTAGTTGTTTGCTTAATATATTTTTTCCACCCTTTGATTTTTAATAAACTTACTTTTTTGTTTCTAAGATGTGTCTCTTGTAGACAGCATATTGTTGGATCATGGTTTTTATCCATTCTGTCACTTGCTGTCTCTTTATGGGTGTACTTAGGCCATTTACATGCAGTGTAATTATTGGTAGGTGTGAGTTTATTGCTGTCATTTTATAGTGCTTTTTTCGTGGTGCTGACATTTTCTTTGTTCCTCTTACCGGCCAGTGTGGGTGGATGGAATTCAGGTGGCAGAGGGCTGAAGCCAGTTCCTCCTGGCCAAGAGGCTGTAGCCACAGGAAGCAGAGGAGGCCAAGTGGAGATGAAGAAGGGTGAGGGGTTGGAAAGCATATGTTGCTGGTTACTTGTTGTTCTTTCTCCTGCTGGGAGGTCCATGAAGCTACTTTCCCATATTGCCTGTTCTCCAATCTCCAACAGGAGTCCAAGATGGTGACTCCGTGCTGCATTAGCTGATAGGGAACCTCCGCTTGTAACTCTCCCCACTCTCTGTTCTCTGTCAGTTTCTTATTCCATTCAGTGCTTGGCTGAGTTCTTTCTCTCTTCATTTGATGCTTAGTGTTCCAGGATTGACGTTTGTCTCTGTTTGACTTAGTTTTTCTGGTCTTTGCTGTGGAGGGACAGTGTTGTGCTTCTGTCTATAGCGCCATGTTGCCCGGAAGTGACCTATGACATTTTTTGATTTGTTCATTTATAATTATAACATTTATTATGAAAGAAGCATCAAATATGAAGTATGAGTGGTTTAAAGCAAAAGTGGTGAAAGTCATTTTTTTGTTGTGGGGGGGTCAACATAATTTTACATTGATTGTTGAAACAGTTAAGTTCACTGACTCATTTTCTTTGATATGTGGAATATTCTTTTTGTAGAAAATGTGGTATATAGCAAAAAATCTCAGTATCTAGCACCCACTAAAAATTTTATAATCCAGTTCATCTCATTCTACTAAAATGGCATATGTCATTTTGCATTCAATCACTAATATTATAGCCGTATTTAAAAAGAAGTTGCATCATGGATAGCTAAGACACACACAGACACACATTTATGTACATGTACCGGCATCCTCGTTTTATTGCATGTCACTTTATTGCACCTTACAGATATTGTGTTTTTTACAAATTGAAGGTTTGTGGCAACCTTGCATTGAGCAAGTCTATTGTTGCCACTTTTCCAACAGCATGTGCTCACTGTTGGTCTCCGCGTCACATTTTGGTAATCCTTTATTTATCTGCGGCCTCTTCCCTTTCCATATGAAGTTGGTGATTTGTTTCTCCATCCTGTTAAAAAATGATGTTGGAATTTGGATTGGGATTGCATTATATCTGTAGATTGCTTTGGGTAGAATTGACATTTTCTCAATGTTGAGTCTTCCTATCCATGAGCAAGATATGTTTTTTGACTTTTGTAGGTCTCTTTTGGTTTCTTGCAGTAGTGTCTTGTAGTTTTCTTTGTATAGGTCTTATACTGCTCTGGTTAGGTTTATTCCTAAGTGCTTTATCTTCTTAGGGGCTATTGCAAATGGTATTGATTTGGTGATTTCCTTTTTCAAATTCTCTTTGTTGGTGTAGAGGAATCCAACTGATTTTTGTATGTTTCTCTTGTATCCTGATACTTTACTGAAGTATTCTCTTAGTTCCAGTAGTTTTCTTGTGGATTCTTTGGGGTTTTCTGTGTATAAGATCATATCATCTGCAATTAAGAATACTTTTACTTCTTACGTTACCAATTTGTATGTCTTTTATTTCTTTTTCTTGCCTTATTGCTTTTGCTAGGACCTCTAGCACAATGTTGAATAAGAGTGGTAATGAAGGGCATCCTCGTCTGGTTCCCATTCTCAAGGGGAATAATTTCAGACTCTATCCATTTAGAATGATGTTGGCTGTTGACTTTGTTTAAATGCCCTTAATTATATTGAGTAATTTCCCTTCTATTCCTATTTTGCTGAGAGTTTTTATCAGGAATGGGTGTTGAAGTTTTCAAATGCCTTTTCTGCATCAGTTGATAAGATCATGTGGTTCTTATCTTTTGCTTCATTTATGTGATGGATTGCATTGATTATTTTTCTAATGTTGTACCATCCCTCCATACCTGGTATGAATCTCACTTGGTCATGATGAATTATGTTTTTGATATGCTGTTGAGTTCTATTGGCTAGAATTTTGTTGAGGATTTTTGTGTCTATGCCAATGAGAGATATTGGTCTGTAATTTTCTTTCTTTCTTTCTTTCTTTTTTTTTTTGTGGTGTCTTTACCTGGTTTTGGTATGAAGGTTATGCTGGTTTCATAGAATGAGTTTGGGAGTATTCCATATTTTCTATGCTCTGAAATACCCTTAGTAGTAGTGGTGTTAACTCTTCTCTTTAAGTTTGGTAGAATTCTCCAGTGAAGCTGTCAGGGCCAGGGCTTTTTTTTGTTAGGAGTTTTTTAATTACCTTTTCAATCTCTTCTTTTGTTATAGACTTATTTAATTGCTTTACCTCTGCTTGTGTTAGTTTAGGTAGGTAGTGTGTTTGTAAAAATTTGTCCATTTCTTATAGGTTTTCAAATTTGTTGGAGTACAGTTTTTCATAGTATTCTGTTATGATTCTTTTAATTTCAGTTGGGTCTTTTGTGATATCATCCATCTCATTTCTTATTCGGGTTATTTACTTCGTCTCTTGTTTTTCTTTTGTCAGTTTGTCCAATGGTTTGTCGATTTTGTTGATCTTTTCAAAGAACCAACTTCTGGTCTTCTTAACACTTTCAATTTTTTTTCTATTCTCTATTTCATTTATTTTTCCTCTAATCTTTATTATTTCCTTTCTTCTGGTGCCTGAGGACTTCTTTTGCTTCTCTCTATTTGTTTGAGTTGTAGAGTTAATGTTTTGATTTTGGCCCTGTCTTCTTTTTTATTGCTATAAATTGACCTCTGAGCACTGCTTTTGCTGTCTCCCAAATGTTCTGTTAGGATGTTTTCATTCTCATTTGAGTCTATGACTTTCTTTATTCCGTCCTTGATTCCCTCTATAACCCAGTAGTTTTTGAGCAAGGTGTTGTTCAGTTTCCATGTACTTGATACTTTTCCTTGCTTTTTCTGTCACTGATTTCTACTTTTATGGCTTTATGGTCAGAAAATATGCTTTGTAATATTTCAATGCTTTGGATTCTGTTAAGGCTTGCTTTGTGGCCTAAAGTGTGGTCTATTCTGGAGAACGTTCCATGTGCATGGAAAAGAATGTATACTTGGCTACTGTTGGGTGGAGTGTTCTGCATATGTCTATGAGGTCAAGTTAATTGATTGTAGTATTTAGATCTTCCGTGTCTTTATTGAGTTTCTTTCTAGATGTTCTGCCCGCCGAAAGTGTCAGCTCTACTATCATGGAGCTGTTTCTGTTTTCAATGCAGTTAGAGTTTGTTTTATGTACTTTGGAGCCCTGTCATTGGGTGTATATATTTTTATTATGGTTATGTCCTCCTGGTATATTGACCTTTTAATCATTATGTAGTGCCCTTCCTTATCCTTTGTGGTGGATTTTGCTTTAAAGTCTATTTTGTCAGAGATTAATATTTCCACTCCTGCTCTTTTTTGGTTGTTGTTTGCTTGATATATTTTTTTTCCATCCTTTGCATTTTAGTTTGTTTGTGTCTTTGAGTCTAATGTGTGTCTCTTGTAGGCTGTGTATAGACAGATTGTCTTTTTTATCTGTTCTGCCACTCTCTGTCTCGTTATTGGTGCATTTAGTCCTTTTACATTCAGTGTAATTATTGATAGATATGAGGTTAATGCTGTCATTTTGATTTTTTTTTTTTTTTGATGGTGTTGTCAGTTTCTTTGTTCCACTTAATTTTCTGTGCTGAGTAATTTTTCTTGATGTATTTTCTTTTCATCTTTTCATTATTATTGATTTTGTGTTTACTGTGTCTTTATGTTTTCCTTCTTTTTTATTTTGATGGGTAGATTTGTTAGCTTCCTTTGTGGTTACCTTAAAATTTACCTTTATTTTTCTAAGTTTCAGCTCATCTTTTATTTCTTGATGTCAATTTAGCTTCCTCTGCATGTGGAAGTTGTATGACTACACTATTTATTCCCTCTTTTTTGTTTTAACATTGTCATTTTTTAATATGGATATCTCAATTTCCCTATTTTCAGTCTTTAAACTTTGAGTTATTTTTGCAACTTTCCTATCTCAGTTGATATCTGGTTGTTCTGTACTGTGTTCTAGTCTTAGTTTGTTGTCTGATATTGTTGGTTCTCTAACAGGTGGATGCCCTTTAATGTTTCTTGTAATTTTGGTTTGGTTTTCACAAATTCCCTTAACTTCTGTTTATCTGGAAATGCCCTAATTTCACCTTCATATTTTAGAGACAGTTTTGCTGGCTATATATTTCTTGGCTGGCAATTTTTTTCTTGCAAGTCTTTATATATGTCCTCCCATTGCTTTCTTGCCTGCATGGTTTCTGCTGAGTAGTCAGAGCTTAGTCTTATTGATTCTTCCTTGTAGGTGACTTTTCATTTATTCATAGCTGCTCTCAAGATTCTATCTTTATCTTTGGTTTTGGCAAGTTTGATTATAATATGTCTGGGTGAGTTTCTTTTTGGATCTACCTTGTGTGGAGTTTGTTGAGCTTCTTGGATAGATATCTTCTCATCTTTCATGATGTCTAGGAAGTTTTCTGCCAACAAATCTTCAACAATTCTCTCTGTATTTTCTGTTATCCCCCCTGTTCTGGTACTCCAGTCACTCGTAGGTTTTTCATCTTGATGGTGTCCCACATAATTCTTAGAATTTCTTCATTTTTTTCAATTCTTTTTTCTGATTTTTTTCTCAAATAAATTGATGTCAAGGGATTTATCTTCAATCTCACTATTTCTGACTTCCATTGCCTCAATTCCATTGTTTCCTATGATCTTCTATTGACTTGTCTAATTATGAAGCTTTATTATTAGTCTTTTGGATTTCTAGTTGCTGTCTATTGTTTCTAGCAGCCTGTTAAATTTGTTGTTCTGTTCTTGTATTGTTTTCCTGAATTCCTCTATTGCTTCAACTGTGTGTTCCTTGGCTTGGTCCGAGTTTTTGCATGATCTTCTTCCTGATATCTTGAAGAGCTCTATATAATAATTTTTTGAATTCTATCTCTGATAATTCCATGAACTTTTCTTCCTCCAGAAGGTTTCCTGGTTCTTTGTTTTGGTTGCTTGCTGGAGCCATCTTGATCTCCTTCTTTATGTGAATTGATATTGACTGTTGTCTCTGAGCCATCAATAAGTTATTATATTTGATAATTGTATGTTTGTTTACTGTGTCTTAGCTTTTTTTTTTTATATACCCAAGTAGGCTGGGTGTGTGAGCTACTTTGGTTATTGGTGTCTTTGAAGCTCTCATGTCCTGGTGGTTAGAGAAGCTACTAGGTGTGTGAGCTCAGGAGTTTGTTCACTTTTCTTGTGCAGATGCAGCTCAGGTGTCTATGTGGTTGGTCACCAAGTGTGTGGTACCGACACTCACCTACAGTCCTAGGGCTGCGTAAGGGTGTTTGGAGCAGGCAGAGGTATCTGGCTACAGTAGGGGGCTATGTGCTGAGAAAAGCAGGGGGCTGATGGTTGCCCCCGGGGGGAAGTGTGTCACTGTCACCTAGAGTGTGTAGAGAGTGGGTTTTGTAGCTGGACCTTGGGAATCTGATGCTGTTGGCTGTAGGCCTGGAAGGCACTACTTATTCTCAGAACCCTGTCGTGGGTGGCTAGATGGAGTGGGTGATACCGCCAGCCCTCAGGCCCTGATGTGGATGGGTGAAGTCCTTGCGTAATGGGCAGGGCAGTGTCAAATGTCACAAATCTGCAACTCCCCCTTGGCTGCTGCAGTTGAAAATAGGCTTTCAGGTGTATGCCCTGTTGTTTTATGCTAATGAGGACATGCAGTGTTGAATTGGCCCACACAAGTCTAGGGAGGGTTGAAGGGTGCTGCAAGTCTGTGGACCCCTTATGCCAGCACCTAGTGAAAGCGGCAGTGCTTGCCCTGAGTTCCCAGCTTAGGGGGCTTAGCGTTTTGTTTTAGTTTTTTTTTTTTTTTTTAAGCTGGGAGTCTAATTTCAGACAGGATAGCCCTGAGTTCTACCTTAGGGGGTGTGGCAGCTGTTGAATATTGCTGGGCTGGTGTCAGAGTGGAGTGGGGTGGGGGTGGTTGAGGGGAGGAGGCACTTCTCCACTGTGAAAGTCCAAGAAGGGAGGGGTTATTTTGAACCCATGCAGTAGGTTAGACACTTGCACTTAACTTTTGCAGGTCCAGCACAGCTTTCACACAGCTCTGGTGGCTTGTAGTGAGAAGTGTCCTGAACACTACTGCTCACGTCTGCCCACTTGTACCTGCCAACCCAGCCAGCAGGGTGACAGCAACCTCACTACTGGCAATTCTTTGTCACTTCTGAACTGTCTCTCCTTTCTCCTACTGCTCAGTCTGACTCTTCAGTTTTGTCTTTGATGTCCTAGATTGTCATAGAATCAATTCACTTGTTTTTGTGGATCTTTGTTGTAAGAGGGACAATAGGAAGCATCTGACTATTCTGCCATCTTGACCCTGCCTCCTCCTTCCATCTTCTTTTGATGTTTCCTATGTCATTTAATATTTTCCACGTAGAATCTTTCAATATTGCAACTTGAGGCTTGAATTTTCTCTTCAGTTGTTTCAGCTTGAGAAATGCTGAGCATGTTCTTCCCTTTTGGTTTTCTATCTCCAGGTCTTTGCACATTTCATTATAATTCTTTTTTTTGTCTTCTCGAGCCACCCTTTGAAATATTCTGTTCAGTTCTTTCACTTCATCATTTCTTCCTTCTGCTTTAGCTACTTTATGTTCAAGAGTAAGTTTCAGCATCTCTTGTGACATCCATTTTGGCCTTTTCTTTCTTTCCTGTCTTTTTAATGACCTATTGCTTTCCTTATGTATGTTGCCCTTGATGTCATTCCACAAGTCATCTGGTCTTTTGTCATTAGTGTTCTGTGTGTCAAATCTATTCTTGAGATGGCCTCTAAATTTAGATGGGATATACTCAAGTTCATACTTTGGCTCCCATGGACTTGTTTTAATTTTCTTCAACTTGAACTTGAACTTGCATATGAGCAATTCATGGTCTGTTCCATGATCGGACCCTGGCCTTGTTCTTGCCGATGATATTGAGCTTTTCCATCGTCTCTTTCCATAGATGTAGTTGATTTGATTCCTGTGTATTCTGTCTGGCGAGGTCCACAGGTATAGTCACTGTTTATGTTGTTGAAAAAAGGTATTTGCAATGAAGAAGTCGTTGATCTTGCAAAATTCTATCATGTGATCTCTGGCATCGTTTCTATCATCAAGGCCATATTTTCCAACTACCATTCCTTCTTTGTTTCCAAATTTCGCGTTCCAATCACCAGTAATTATCAATGCATCTTTATCGTATGTTCGCTAAATTTCAGATTGCAGAAGTTGGTAAAAATCTTCAATTTCTTCATCTTTGGCCTTGGTGGTTTGTGCATAAATTTGAATAATAGTTGTATTAACTGGCCTTCTTTGTAAGTATATGGATATTATACTATCACTAACAGCATGGTACTATTGAATAGATCTTGAAATTTTCATTCTGATGATGAATGTGAAGCCATACCTCTTTGATTTGTCAATCCCGGCATACTAGACCATATGATTGTCTGATTCTAAATGACCGATACCAGTCCATTTCGGCTCACTAATGCCTAGGATATCGATTTTTATGCATTCCATTTCATTTCTGACAATTTCCAATTCTCTTAGATTTATACTTTGTATATTCCATGTCCCAATTATCAATGGATGTTTGCAGCTGTCTCTTCTCATTTTGAGTCGTGCCACACCAAAAAATTGAGGTCCTGAGAGCTCGACTCCATCCATGTCATTAAGGTCGACTCTACTTTGAGGAGGCAACTCTTCCTAAGTTGTCTTTTGAGTGCCTTCCAATCTGAGAGGCTTATCTTCTGGCACTACATCAGACAATGTTCTGCTGTGATTTATAACTTTTTCCCTGGCCAATTTTTTCAGAAGTAGACTGCCAAGCCCTTCTAGTCTGTCTCAGTCTGGTAGCTCAGCAGAAACCTGTCCACTGTGGGTGACCCTGCTGGTATTTGAAATACCGGTGCAAAGTTTCAAGTATCACAAAATATCAAAATAACACGCAAGCCACTACATTATGACAAATTGACAGACACGTGGTGTATACACACACACACACACACACACATATATATATATATATACACACACATATATGGAGCCCTAGGTGCAGTGGTTAAGAGCTACGGCTGCTAACCAAAAGATTGGAAGTTCAAATCCACCAGCCACTCCTTGGAAACCCTATGGGACAGTTCTACTCTATCCTATACGGTCGTTATGAGTTGGAATCAACTTGGTCGCAGCGTGTTATGGTTTTGGGTTTTATATATATATATTTGGTACATATATATATATATATACATACATACCAAATCAAAAACCAAATCCATTGCCTTCAAGTGGATTCCGACTCATAGCGACTCTATATGACAGAGTAAAACTGCCCCATATGGTTTCCAAGGAGTGGCTAGTGGATTCGAACTGCTGATCTTTTGGTTAGCAGTCGAGCTTTTAACCACTTCGCCACCAAGATATATATATATAATACACACACATACATATATTTATATTAGAAATGGCAGTTCGTATAAATGGAGGAAAGGAAGACTATTCAACATACTTTTCTGAGATAATTGATTAATAGTTCATTAGGGGAAAACTAGATCCCTAACTCACTTTATGTAAAAAAATAAATAAATAAATACAGACAGATTGAAGGCCAAAATGTGTGAAAGGTAATATTTAGATGAAACTACAGAAGCATATATTTATGACTTTGAGGTAGGAAAAGATTTTTCTTTAAGAAATCACAGAAAAAGCATAAAAAGGAAAAGATTGGTAAGATTGACTACTGTAACTAAAATAAATAAATAAAAGTAAAAAAATAAGTCACTGGCTAAAACAATGTATTTGCAATGGAAATATCCCATCAGAAATGCTGTTGTTGTTAGGTGCCGTCCAGTCACTTTTGACTCATAATGACCCTACGTACAACATAACGAAACACTGTCTGGTCCTGCGCCATCCTCACAATCCTTGTTATGCTTGAGCCCATATTTGCAGCCACTGTGTCAATGTATTTCATTGAGGGCCTTCCTCTTTTTCACTAACCCTCTACTTTACCAAGCATGATGTCCTCAAGGGACTGATCCCCCCGATAACATGTCAAAAGTATGAGATGTAGTCTCACCATCCTTGCTTCTAAGGGGCATTTTGGTTGTACTTCTTCCAAGACAGATTCGTTCATTCTTATGGCAGTCCACGGAAACCCTGGTGGCATAGTGGTTGAGAGCCACAGTCAGCAGTTCGAATCTACCAGGAGCTCCTTGGAAACCATATGGGGAAGTTCTTCTCTGTCCTATAGGGTCACTATGAGTCAGAATCGACTCGACAGCAGCGGGTTTGGTTTTTTTGGTATATGGCAGTGCATGGAATATTCAATACTCTTCACCAACACCACAATTCAAAGGCGTCAAGTCTTCTTCGGTCTTCCTTATTCATTGCCCAGGTTTCACATGCATATGAGGTGACTGAAAACACCATGGCTTGGGTCAGGCACACCTTAGTCTTCAAGGTGACATCTTTGCTTTTTAACACTTCAAAGGTCTTTTGCAGTAGATTTGCCCAACGCAATATGTTGCTTGATTTCTTGACTGCTGCTTCTATGGGCATTGATTGTAGCTCCAAGTAAAATGAAACCCTTGACAACTTCAATCTTTTCTCCATTTATCATGATGTTGCTTATTGTTCCAGTTGTGAGGATTTTCTATTTCTTTATGTTGAGGCATAATACATACTGAAGCCTGTGGTCTTTGATCTTTATCAGTATGTGCTTCAAGTCCTCTTCACTTTCAGCAAGCAAGGTTGAATACTGGTGGCATATCTTCCAGCATCAGAGCAACACACAAGCCCCCACAGTAATACAAATGGTCAGACACGCAGGGAAATCAGAAATAGTAATCAACTATATAAACCTACTACAGATCAATGAAAAAACTGATAACACAAATATGGCAAAGAACTTGAATAGGCAATTCATAGTAGAGGAGACGTGAATGGATAATTAACGTATGACAGGCTCAACCTCACTAATAATCAGGGAAAAACAAATTAAAACAAAAATGAGATACTTCACATTCATTAATTTTCCAAAAATTAAAATATCTTCCAATACTGAGTTGTTAGCAAGGATGTGAAGGAATGGGAAATTTCATACATTCCTGTTGGAAGTAAAATTGAGACAGCCAGTTTGAAGCGTAATTATTGCAATACTTAGTAAATTTGCAATTTTGCTTACATTACGACTCAACAATTCTTTTAGGTATATAGCTGCTATGAATTGAATCACGTCATGCAAAAATATGTGTCAACTTGGCTAGGCCATGATTCCCAGTATTGTGTGGTTGTCTTCCGTTTTGTTTTCTGATGTAATTTTCCTATGTTTTGTAAATCCTAATTTCTGCCTGTGGTTAATGATGCAAGATTAGGTTATGTTGAAGAAGATTAGGGTGGGATGCAACACCCTTACTCAGGTCATATCCCCTATCATATGTAAGGGGAGTTTCCCTGGGGTGTTGCCTGCATCACCTTTTATCTTATAAGAGATAAAAGGAGAGAGAAGCAAGCAGAGACATAAGGACCTCATACCACCCAGAAAGAAGTGCCAGGAGCTGAGCTTGTCCTTTGGACCCAGTGACCCTGTGCTGAGAAGTTCCTAGACCAAGGGAAGATTGATGACAAAGACCCTCCCCCAGCATTCACACACAGAGAAAGAAAGCTTTCCTCTGGAGCTGGTGCAATGAATTCCAACTTCTACCCTCCTAAACTGTGGGAGAATAAATCTTTTTGTTAAAGCCATTCACTTGTGGTATTTCTGTTACAGCAGCACTAGATAGCTAAGACAATAGCCCAGAGTTGCACTCTCTGTTACAGTAGCCTGTAGCCAGATGTACCTATTAAGCACTTGAAATAAAATTGATCCAAATTGAGATACACTGTAAGTGTAAAATAAACATCAGATTTTTTCTGTGGAGATGGCTGAGGCACAACAGGTTAGCTTGCCTGGAAATGCTATTGTTTCATTGAGGGATCTGTGAGGCACATCTATAATCTCTTTAGAGTACCTTTTGTTCAATTGACTAGTACTCTAAGGACCACTTTTGGTCTTTCTAAAGTATTTAAAACAATTCAAAAATATTTTATAGTCATACCTTTGACTTCATCTTTGAACTAGGTTTTTCTAGCAATGTCTAAGCTTTGTTCAGAAGACGTTTCTTAATTTTATTATCATCTGTCATCTGGAAAGGTTAAGAATTCTTAATATTACCAAGTCCTGGTTCCTTTTTGTTCAACAGTCCTTCCTTGAATTTCTCTCTCATTTTACTATAAGCAGCAAGAAGAAACCAGGTGGCACTATCATCCCTCACATAGGAAATGTCTTTTGCTACACAGCCCAGTTCATTAGGTACAATTCTACTTTCCACATAACTGTAGGGACAGTGTTACTGTCTATTTTTGCCACTACATATAAAATGTCCCCTTTTCTCCAGTTTCCGATAATTTTACCTCACTTTCCTGCAACCTGTCATCTGCAACCTTATCAAAGACCATGAGGCTTCCATTAACAGCTTCTTCAAGGAATTTTAGGCTTTCACTAAGCATCTCCTCAAAGCCTATTGCCTGGTTCCAAAGCTACTTCCACATATTAGGTTTGTGTTACATCAGCACCCCATTCTTGATAGCAAAATTTGTTATCTATTGCTGCATAACAAATTATCCTCAACCTTAAAAAACAAACAAGAAAACCATTGCCATCGAGTTGATTCTGACTCATAGCGACTGTATAGGACAGAGTAGAGGTGCCCCAACAGGGTCCCCAAGGAGCAGCTGGTGGATTCGAACTGCCGATCTTTTGGTTAGCAGCCATAGCTCTTAACCAAGGGAGGCACCAGGGCTCCATCCTCAACCTTCACAGTTTTAAATAGTAAACATTTGTTATCTCACCTCATGCAGTTTCTGAAGGTAAGGAATCTAGCTTAGCTGGGTGGTTTTGGTTCAGGATTGTTCATGAGGTTGTAGTCAAGTATCAGTTTGAGCTACAGTCATCTCAAGGCTTAGGTAAAACAGAATGAGGTAAAGACCGTATCAGGTGGAAAAATATTAAACAAAGGCATGAAAGAGGGAAAATTCAGGCTGGGATAGAATTAGCATAAAATTTTTTAGAGTCGTCTGGAACCATGCTGGTGCTTTTTTTATTTTGAAGAATTATTTATTGTGTGTGCAAAGAAAATGGATATTATTGCAATAGTATAGGAAATATGGATTTACATTGTTTCAGATCATCTTCTAAATAAAGAAAAATGATGTTAAGTGCTCTATGAGTAAAGATTAGTTCTTTTTAACATCTGTGGCAGCTGCTCTCTACCCCTTGTTGTTGTTGATTATCGGTGAAAGAGAACTTAGTTGTAGCATATTTGGTCCAAAGTCTGTGGAAAACTCCCAACCGTGCTCAATTATCAAGTCACCCAAGTTTGCTCAGTGATTTCTGCTCTCTTGGTGCAGCGCATTTATTTGAGCCAGATGGGTTGTTACTGAATAAAGCACTCTTGGGTCATCAATTTCGATAAGTACTATGTGTCACTTTCCTACACCACTGACTTGTTCCAGTAGGAATAGAGTCAAGTGCCCAGGAACCTGGGCAGTCATTCACCTTTCTTGAAGATTCATCTCCTTCTTAAGCTGTACTTACAGATAAGAGATGGTGCCAGGGTTTGAAAATATTGGTTTATGATTTGATAGGCTCAGCCCCATGTAACAGGGATAGCAAGGTCACACAACCTGAGCCTACACAACTGCTTATTTAAAAACCAAACCGAAAATTATGTTTTTGAAAACCCCAAACAAAATTTTATTATGTTATTAAATCAGCAGTAAATAACATGTAGCAAGAGACTGTAAAATAAGAAAATTCCTATTAAAAGATGGATGGACAGTTTAATCTGTTTCAGCTCCCTGATGACATTTTGCGGATGTAACCAGGGTTCTGCTCTGCTAAAACTAGGCCACAGATCACAGCAGCAACATTGTCTGCTTGTGGTTTGCTAGTTGTATTTATGATCATATTTTTCTAGGAACTTGTTTTTCAGAGGTCTTCTTTCCTTATCAAATACCGCTCTTCTTTCTCCTCTCATAAAATGGGTTGGGGGTGCATTTTAAGAATAGGTTTCTGTTAAAAGGTCTGCACATAGTATTTTTTCTCTTTTTCATGAGAAAAAATACGTTTGAGAGATTATGACCCATTCACTTCAGAGATTTGCTGAGAAATTAGAGTAAGGAAGGTGTGGGATACAGGGCTCCAGGGGCCAAGGTGAGGATGACAGGCTCAGAAGTATCAGTTAAGAAGGTTAAGAATTGATTCTGGTGCCCAAGGAGCTCTGGCAAAACTCCTAAAGGTCTTAGCTTGTGTTTTGATGGGTTTGGAGAGTTTAGAGGGCTTTGTAGTTCTTGAATCAGCTTGATGTAAATGGTGAGGCATGGAGAAAGCAGTGTGTTCTGTCGAGGAAGGAGTGGAGAATGAGCTAGGATGGAGAATATGATCTGACTTATGTGTTAGAAGAACCACAGTGGTTGCTGTGGGGAGAATAGACAATAGTGGCTCAATTGAAACCAATCTAATGAAACCGGTCAGGAGGCTAAGACAGTAGTCCAGGTGAGAAAGGGTGGTGGCAAGAACCAAGATAGTAGTGGAGGATATAGTGAGAAGTGTTTGGATTTAGATTATATTTTGAAGGTGGAGCTAATATTATTGCTGATGGATTGGATGCAAAATGTGAGAGAAAGAGAGAAGTCACGGATAAATGCCAAGATTTATTTGGCCTGAGCAATTGATTGAAAGAATAATAACTTACAGAGATGGGTGAATATTGAAGAAGAAACATTTTTGAAAAGGTAGAAGAGGAACAGAGTTCAGTTTGGGATATAAGTTCGTATATCTTTTAGTCATTCAAGGGAAAATTTTGGCAAGATGGTTGGATATTCAAGTCTGCAGATACTATATATGAGGAGAGCCAAGTGTGGCAGGAATGGTATCCTGAAAGCCAAACGAAGAAAGTCTTTCAAGAAAGGTGTAACCAGTTGTGTCAAATGCCCTCTAAGTGACCTCTTCCAGTTCCACAGTCTTAAATACCACATGACAACTCGAAGATCCATACCTCCAGCTGCAGCATCTCCACTTGGATGTCTAGTAGGCACCTCATCTTTTACATGTTCACACACTGGACACCTGATTTCCATCCCATGTTTTCTCCATTTCAGATAAGGACAATGTTGCCATTCCAGCTGCCCAGGCTAAGAATCTTGGAGCCATCCTCAAATTCTCTCCTCATACACCCCATATCCAATTTATCAAAAATGTGTTAGCTCTAACTTTAAAACCTGTTGATAATCTCATCTCTTCTCAACAGTTCCACTCTGAAACCAAGCACCATGATCACTCACCTGGATGATTGTAGTAGCCTTCTAACTGCACACACTCTTGGCTGCTATTATTGATTGAATTCTGTCCCTCCAAAAGATATGGATAAGACCTGGCACCTGTGAATGTGATACTGTTTGTGTCTTTGACGATATTATCAATTAACATGAGGTCATACTGGGTACTGATCCAATCTAAGTGGTGTCCTATAAAAGAAAAGAGACACAGACAGAGGGAAGACAGCCATATGATGAGGGAGTTATATTGCAACGGCAAGTCAAAGAACCCCTGGGGCTACCAAAAGTAGAGTGAGACAAGGAAGGATCTTCCCCTAGAGCCTTCATAGGGAAAATGGCCCCACTGACACTCTGAATTTTGACTCCCAGCCTCTGTAACAGTGAAACAATAAGTTTCTGCTATTTAAAGCCACCTGCTTTGTGGTACTTTTTTACAGCAGCCCTAGGAAACTAATACAGTAGCCTATAGTCTATTCTTAACACAGAAACCAGAATGCACTTTTAAAATGTAAGTCAGATAATGTCACCCCTCTACTTAAAACCTTCCAATGGTTTACCTTGTCACTCAGAGTAAAAAATAAAACAAAATCCTTACTAGGCTTGCAGGTAAGTGGTCATATGTCTTGGCTGGCTTGATAGTTCATTTCACACCTGTTGTCCCTGTATAATTACTAATAGCATCACCCCTTTCTTTCCCAAATTGTTCTGGTTTGGACGGTAAATTATGCAATCACCTGAATTATGGGGGGGGTTGTATGGCCTCCTCAATTATCTCTCTGATTTCATTTCTTGCTGCTACCCTTTGCCCAACCCATTCCAGATACACTAACCTTCTGGATTTCTCAGACTAATCAAACATGATCCCACCTCAGGGGTTTGCATCACTTTCCCTTCTGCTTGGAATGGTTTTGCTTTAGGTATCTGCACAGATTGCTCCTCTGTTCCTTCAGGTCTCTGAGGAAGTGTCATATTATTAGAAAAGCCTTCTGTGCCAGATCCAACCTGTTGGTCAACAAATGCATGCCTGCCCTTCTGCATTCTCTGCTGTGTTACAGGGGCTGGAAGCCAGATTCTGATGCTAGCAGAATTGCAGTTAGGTTCTGCCAAGTGGGGAGTCACTCATATAAGATTAGAAGCTAGGAGAAAGCCATTATTTTGTTTCTGGAAGTAGCAGTGGCTCCAGCAAAGGCACTCTTGGTGGCCTTGGAGGTGGCTCCAGCATGTCACAGAAGGTAGTGATCTCAGCTGTGGCAGCAGTGACTGTTGGCTCCTGAGCTCCTCAGTGGCAGTGGAAGAGTGACGGAGTCCTGTAGTAAGAGCACAGTAGCATGGGGATAGGGAAGCATGGACTCCAGTAGCCTGTTAGTGGCAATGCAGGCTTTCACGGAGATGACCTGTAGAGTCCACAGGCTCTTATAGGAGTGAGTGGCATTGTGAAGCTAACCTGGACTTCTGCAGAGGTGGTAGTGGTTCTTTGCAGTGTCTGATCTTTGGGTCATAGTCTCCCCCATCACCCACCTTGTCTTCTAGTTCTTTTAGCATTTTTAAAAAAATATCCCCTGTGTTAAATTCCTTTGTACTTAAAATACTAAGGTGGTTTCCATTTTTCTAACTAAACCCTGATTGATTCAGTCTTTGGTTTCAAGAAGAATGGCACATAATGTTAGAGCAAGCTGCATTTATTGATATGCGTGCAATTGTCAGAGATTTTAAAATCTATGTGTTCTCTGGAGCAGCTGAAGTATTAATATCAGTTTGCTTGTTTAGTTGGCTGAAACCTGGACTCAAGAGTGGCCAAATTCAATGAAGCTGAGGAGCCGTCACTTCTCTGATGGAAAGTAGGGGAAGGAATCCAAAGGCTTAGGGAGAGGAAGACTGGAATAATATTTTAGGTGTGACTCTCTCACATTCCACTATGTCCTCATAGACACTACCTTCACCAGGGCTTTGAGAAATGTATTCATGAGGGAAACACCATCATTCTGTAAACCTTTGTAGTATCTGTTTCCTGCTGCTGGGGATGACAGTGGTAGATGCTGCCATTACAATAGATTCCCAGAGGGGCTGAGAGCAAGTGGCAGTACCTCATTGCCTGAAGCAATGTGGGCCAAGTTACTGAAGTGGTCAACAGGGGTGGAGCAGCAATCAGAATGTTTTTACCCAATGTGGCTACTTGAGAACAGACATTGAACTTGTGCCACCACAGTAAAGAATTGTGACCCTCATCCAGTTCCCAGACTTCAGCCAGTTTAGAGACTTGGGGCCTCTTGAAGGAGAGACTAGGTTTCCTTGAGGAAGGAGCCCATGACATTACCACAAGATTATAGTGTAAATATTCCTCCAAGATTTTCCCCAAGGGACTTTCTGCCATATGTCAGGATGACAGTGAATTGAGGAAAGAGAAACAACAATATCATTAGGAATTATAAGCAATAAATCTGAATTACTGGTCATCCCTGGAGACCTGAAATGCATCCATGGTCCACCAGAATGGGGGCTTAGGGGGGGTTGGGTGATAAATGGAGTTTTGGTCTAAATCTATCTCACAGTGGGCCTGAAAAGTATTTGACTTTTCCTTAGGGTTATTTCCAAAGTTCCTGAGTGCACGATTGACATAGACTCAATGGTAACTACAGAATCACTACACTGGTTCCCTAACCTATGGATTGAGTGCTATTAAGGTAGGAAGATCCAAGCAGAAGCCCCTAGGACTTCTCTCTACCAATAGTAAACCAAAATCAATATGGTACACCTGGGTGAATTGCCAAAGTTAGTGCAACCATCAAAGATTTGAAAGATACAGGGATAGCCATTCTTTTCATAGCCCCACTTAACTTGCCTGTTGGCCTGGGCAGAAGGCAGATAGGTCTTGGAAAATAACTGTGCAAATTTGGAAACTTAATCAGATGGTGACTGCAGTTGCTGCAGTTGTCATGGAAGTCTGAACCACTTGGTCATGCAACTTACTTCTGTTTGCAGACCCCATCCACTCAATTATGGAGTGCTTCTGCACATGCCCAACTTTGTGAACTGGGGTTGGGATAATTCCCAGTTCATAATGGGCAGCTTTGATTGAATAGTATTTGTGTTCCACGTTCAGGCATTCAGTGTCAACTAAGGCTTAGTAACAAACCAGGCACTGTTTCTCAAACAAGAATAGTTACTTGAAAAAGAGGGTATGCCTTAGGGGTCTATGTTACTACTCGGGCTTGCCAGAGGTTCTATACACTAACCTTACCTGCCACAGGCCTTGTCAGCATCACTGGAACTTCTGGGCAATAAGGCACAAGTGGCCAAGCATCTCTCCCTAAAACCTGGACTAACTTCGGAGTCTTCTCATGCTCTGGGCCTAATTTAAAACTGGTAGCCTTATGGGTTTCTCATTAAGTGAGCCAGAGTAACACCCTTAATTGTGGTATATGCGTAGGATGACCTTACATTCCAATTTGCCCAGGCCAGTCCCAGTTGGTTCTAAAAGATACAATCTCAGCCAACAAAGAGATTCTTAATGTTTTATCCTCCTGGACAAACACTTCCACTCTTACATAGATCTTTGTCATTTTACTCTTTTGGACAAAGGTATACTTTGACCCTTTTATAGAGCTTCAGTATTACTGAAAGAAACACTGGAGAAATGCTGTAATTCCTTTATTGCTCTTTAATACACACTGGGATACATGTGTATATCTTTACTGTCCTCTTTTGAGTGTATGTTATCAGTACCCATTTCAAATAAACTTTTGAAAGTGTGTAATTCATGGTGGCAAAATGCAATCCCATTATCCTGTTGAGTATCATGAGATCTCATCTTCCCTGCCAGAGTGGGCCCTCCGGAGTGGGAAATTCTCAAAGGATTCTTGGGTATCCATTTGTGTGTGAAAGAAATGGAGTCCTTGGGTGGTGCAAACTGTTAACACACTTGGCTGCTAACCAAAAGGTTGGAGGTTTGAGTTCATTCCAGAGACTCCTAGGAAAAAGGCCTGGGGATTTACTTCCAAAAAATCAGCCACTGAAAACCATACGGAGTACAGTTCTACTCTGACATGCATGGGGTTGCCATGAGTCGGAATCAACTTGAAGGCAGCTGACATGAAGTAAACATTGATTGTTAATGGTGTAGACTTCAGTGCCCTAAATTGGTAAATACTCCAACTGCCTTCCAGCAAAGCAGCCTTTGCCAAATGGCATCCCTAGTAGTCTGATTTTTAAATTCCAAATCTGTGCTCTTATATTTCCTTAAGTCTCCCCTTGTCATTCCCACACAAATGCTTTTCTAAGCCTAACAGTTGCCAATGAATCAATTCTGACTCATGGAGTCCCAATATGTGGCAAGAGTAGAACTGTGTGCTCCACAGATTTTCAACAGCTGTTTTTTCAGAAGTAGATCACCAGGCCTTTTTCCAAGGTGCCTCAAAACCAAAAAAAAAAAAAAAAACCCAAACCTGCTGCCATCAAGTTGACTCATAGCTACCCTACAGGACAGAGTAGAACTGCCCCATAGGGTTTCCAAGGAGCAGCAGGTGGATTCGAACCGCCGACCTTTTTTGGTTAGCAGCCAAGCTCTTAACTACTCTGCCACCAGGGTTTCCATAAGGTGCCTCTGGGAGGACTCAAATCTCCAACATTTTGTTTAGCAGATGAGCGCGTTAACCAGTTGCACCCTGTAGGGAGTCCTTTCTAAGCCTGGAGACTGGAAAAATCCTGGTTAGAAATGTAGTTTAAGGATCCAATTGATTAGTACTTTTATTAGGTCACACAGTGGGAGCACACACTGTCCCTGACTCTATTGCTATTTTCCCCATGGACAATATAAAGGAGATAGACATGGAGGCCAGAGAGGGGTTGACATGAAAGAAGAGAGGGATGCTGGGAGTGGTGGAAATTTGTAGGAAGAGAAAGTGATGCAGAAAGGGTGGGGAGAAAAAGTTAATGAGGGTTATGTCATCCTGCTCCTTTTCTGCAAGCAGAACAGGGCATCCTGGGGGAAAAGGATTTGCTTGTAGGGGAACACATCCAGTTACATCTGACAAGTTAGCAAGGTGAGCAGATAGGCTAGGTGAGTTTAGGGACCTACTACATGCTACCCTACCGTGCTAGATTGATGATCTCATTAATGTGAAACCTAGTTTAGTTTGCTGGTTCTTGCTCTCACTTCAAACTCTGACCACTAGCTTCCTGAAAAGCACTCAGCCCACCTCTGCAGGTATCTTGCCTGTCTGGGCAGTTACTGTCTAATTTTCTCCTCTTTCTTGCCCTCCTCCTATGGTCCCTCTCAGTGATGTCTGTTGCTGAGTCCTCTCAGCCTGTGATAGGTTATAAACGGATGTAACCATGGCTTCTGGGCCTTCTGAGCTGTCTCCCTCTTTCTACCACTCCTGCTGAGGCCTGGGGTCCTAGGGGCCAAAGCTGAGTAACATTCTTCAGAGACCTCATTACACCAAAGCCAGCATCATGCTAAACCATACAGGCACCTGAGACAAAGGGAAAATGTGTACTCCTATAAACATGTACTTGTGTAGTTTTTAATGGCTAATTTTTTCCAGAACATTGAAAAACTTCAGAAGTTCAATTCCCAAAAGTTGAAAAAATACTGAAAAATTGATGAGTAGGTCACATTAAAATTCACATTCTCTTCAGTTCAAATATTTTATTTATACCCCTAGCAAAAAAAAGAATTTATTATAATTTTCTTTCCTGGCTTTGATGGAATCAAAGTCATCAGTAATATTTCCAACATCTGTTGTTGTTGATGGCTGCCATCCCATTGGTCCCCAACTCATGGCAGCCCCATACGCAATGGAACAAAACACTTCCTGGTCCTGTGCCATCCCCATGATTTATTGTGCATTGGATTGTTGTGATGCATAGGGTTTTCACTTGCTGATTTTTGGCAGTAGATTGCCAGGCCTTTCTTCTTAGTCTGTCTTAGTCTGAAAGCTCCACTGAAACCTGTTCAATGTCATAGCAACACACAAACCATCACTGACAGACAGGTGATGGTTGTGCATGAGGTATACTGGCTGGACATCGAAGCCAAATCTTCCACATGGAAGGTGAGAATTCTACCACTGAATCACCAACGTCCCCATTTCCAAAATCTACTTCTGGAAATAATTTAACCATTAAAAAAATAGGGTTCAGGCCAACCAAGGTACAAAATTTGTCTCTATTCACTGGGAGCACCAGAGGAAGAAGGAGGGTTGGGAACTGGTAGAGGAAATAGTGTGTCCAATTGCCTCCCGAATGTGAGTTTAGTGTTTTTTGGGGTTTTTTTGGTTTAGTGGCTTACGACTGAGCATCTTTTTGTGTAATTGTTGGCCATTTGGGTATTCTGTTTGGCAAAATGTCTGTTGAAGTCTTTTGTTCATTTTTAGATTAAGTTGTTTGTGTTTTTGTTAACTTGTAGAAGCATTTTATACATTTTAATTATTAGACCCTTATTGGATATATGGTTCCCAAAATTTTTCTCCCAATCTGTGGGCTGTTTTTTCACTTTCTTGAAAAAGTTGTTCGATGCACAAAAGTATTTAATTTTTAAGAGATCATATTTATCTATTTTGTCTTTTGTTGGTCATTCTTTTGTTGCCATATTTGATAGCTCATTGCAAAAACCTAAGTCCCACAGCTTTGCCCCTACATTTTCTTTTAAGAATTTTATGGTTTTAGTTTTCACATGTAGGTCCTTGATTAATTTTGGGCTGGTTTTTGTGTATGGTGTGAGTTGTATCCTGATTCATTCTTCTGTATGTGGAAATCCATTTAGTGAAGAGATTCTTCATTCCCCATTGGGTGGACTTAGTACCTTTGTTGAAAATCAGCTGACCATAGGTACATGGATTTATTTCTGGACTTCCAATTCTATTCCATTGGTCTGTATGTCTATTTCTATACCAGTACCAAAGTGTTTTAATTATTGTGGCTTTATAGTACGTTTTGAAAGTGAGGAAATTTGAGTCCTCCAACTTTATTCTTCTTCTTCAAGATTGCTTTAGTTATTCCAGGTCCCTTGCCCTTCATACAAATTTGAGAATTGGTTTTTCCATTTCTGTCAAAAAGGTGTTAGAATTTTAGTAGGGATTGCATTGAATTTATAGATTGCTTTGGGTTGTATTAACATCTTAGCTATAATAAGCCTTCCAGTTGCCAAACAGGTAATGTCCTTTTGTTTATTTAGGTTTTCTTTTATCTCTTTTAGCATGTTTTATATTTTTATGTATATAGGTCTTTCACCTTCCTGGTTAAATTTATTCCTAGGCACTTTATTCTTTTGAATGTTATTGTAAATGGTAATGTACCCTTAGTTTCCTTATCCTCTTGCACACTGCTGATGTGTAGAAACTCAACTATTTTTTACATGTTGACCTTGTACCCTGTCACTTTGCTGAATTCATTTATTAGTTCTAATAGGTTTCTTGTGGATTCTTTGGGGTTTTCTACATATAGGATCAAGTCACCTGCAAAAAGGGATGGTTTTACTTACTCCTTCCTGATTTGGATACATTTTACTATTTTTTTCTAACCTAATTGCTCTGGCTGGGACTTCCAGAGCAATGTTGAATAGTAGTGATGAGAGTGGGCATCCCTATCTTGTTCCTGATCTTAATGGGAAAGCTCCCAGTCTTTCTCCACTGAGATGATGTAGCTATGGGTTTTCTTTTATTATACTGAGGAATTTCCTTTCTATTCCTATCTTGCTGAGTGTTTTTACCAGACAGGGTGTTGGATTTTGTCAAATGCCTTTTCTGCATCAATTGAGATGATCATATGCCTCTTTTCCTTTGTTCTAGTAATGTGATGTATTATATTGATTGATCTTCTAACGTTGAACCAGCCTTGCATTCCTGGGATAAATCCCAATTGGTCATGATATATAATCCTTTTAATTTGTTTTTAGATTTGAGTTGCTAGTATCTTGTTGAGTGTTTTTGCATCTATAGTCATTAGGGTTATTGATCTGTAGTTTTCTTTGTCTGGTTTTGGTATCAGGGTAATGTTTGCTGCACGGAATGTGTTTTCTGCTCTTCTGTTGTTTTGGAAAAGTTTAAATAGGATTGCAGTCACTTCTCCTATAAATATTTGATAGAACTCCCCTGCCTTTTGCTTTTAAATATTTCGGGGTGAATTTCCTAAGAGCATTAACATTCTCTTCTCTTGCGTTATCACAGTATAAGTGATCAAAATCAGAACATCTCATATTGATATAATCCCCAGGCCTCATTCATTTTCACCGGTTGTCCCAATAATGTCCTTTATAGTTATTTTTCCCCAATCCTAGATTCAATCTAGGCTCACACATTGCATGCAGTTGTCATGCTGCTTTACTTTCCTTCAATCTTGAACAGTTTCTTAGCCTTTCTTTGCCTTTCATGCCCTTGACATTTTGAAAAGTACAGATTGGTTGTTTTGAATGATGTCTCTCAGTTTGGATTTGCCTGATCTTTCCTTATGATTATATTCAGGTTATGCATTTTTGACAGGAACACCACAGAAGTGATACTGTGTCCTTCTTGGTGCATCTTATCAGGAAGCACATGATGCTGGCGCATCCCATTATTGGTGATGCTAAATTTTATCACTTGGTTAAGGCAGTGTCTACCAGATTTCTCCTCTGTAAAGTTATTTTTATCCCTTTATTATTAACAAATAATCTGTGGGAAGATACTTTGAGATGGTGTCAATATCTTGCTCCTCATCAGACTTTTCCCCAGCAGTTTGAGCACCCATAAAACTAAGTGTTTTAAAGATTAACACACATATACATTTAAAAGCACTTTGAAAAGCAGGTGGGAAGGCAAGATCAGAACCATCATATTTTCAGTGTTCAAAAAACACCCAAAACAGTTTCCACTGAGTCATTTCTGACTCATGATGATCCCACGTGTGTCAGGGTAGAACTTTGCTCCATAGGGTTTTCAAGGTTGTGACTTTCAGAAGCAGATTGCCAGACCTTTCTTCCAAGGTGCTTCGGGTGGGTTCAGATCCCCAATCTTTCAGTTAGTAGTTGAGCTCTTAACCATTTGCAGCACCCAGGGACTTCTTTCAGTGTTCAAGGCCTCTAAAAGTTTAAGTCTGGCCCTCCCATAGCAAAGTCTATGCCACATCATCTCACTGTCTTAGTGAAAGCATCTCTTGCAGCTGGATTGTCTTCTACAATTTACTTTTTTCTCTCTGAGAGTCAGAGCAACAAGGGCTATGTAGGATAATAAAGCTGCAGAGTATTTTAAATTGACCCTGCTGTCCTTCCCTACCCCCACCCGGACCCCAATACAGAGGTTTTTATCACTAGATCACACCTGTCTGCCTGACTCTCTGTTCTCTTAGGAAAGATTCATGGCCAGGAGGCACCTCAGTGCCTCAAGAAACAAACTTCTGTTGCCAAAAATCTTCCAGACATACATGGATTTTTTGGAATGTGTACTACAAACATTTAGCTTAATGGAATATTTCATGACAGTCCTCAGTGTTTGGGGCCACTTACAATTAATGACTCCACTTAAAACACTAGGAATGTGCTGGCCCCAGCATGGGAGGGAGGGTTTGACTTGGAGGTGTAGAAGCTTCTGAGAAGAGTGTTCCAGGCTCATGACACAGGTAGAAAAGATAAAGGAGAGTAAAGAGAAGAGAGAGAACCAGGGTTGTGTTGACTAATTTAATCATACACACACACGTTCAGAGGGTAATAATGAGAGAGAGAGAGAGGGAAAACACAACCAACCCACAAAAACTGTAGCTGATCAGCTCAATGCAGATTTTCTTTCTGGCAGCAAACTGTGCTTACATGCCCTAGTTTCTGGTTCCCTGGTGATGCTATAACGCAAATACCACAAGTAGGTGGCTAAAAGTCCAAATCAGGGTTTGGCCATGTTAATGCCTTCCTCGTTGGTAGCCCCAGGTGTTTCTTGGTTCCTTGGTGATTCTCACATGGATCTGTCTTCCCTCCTCTGTGCTTACATGTTTCTGTGTCTATGCTGCTCTTTATATAACTCAGAAGTGATTAGGTTTAGGATCCATCCTACACAGGTATGACCTCGATTGATTGACTGTATTACATTAGATTAGATCAGATCCACAGGTATCAGGGTTAAAATTCCACAATTCAATCCATAACATGGGGCATTATCAATTAAAAAAAAATCCACCAAAGTTGATACCTACTGAGTCCAGTATTGCAAACAGAAATGATCAAGGTCTAGCTCATAAATAATGCCATTTGAGAGGCAGCAATAGCATCTCTTCCCCCCTTCTCCTTCCTTCCACAAATCTCTCCTACTTGTTTGTTAATAGTAAAATTCCTTTCACTAGGAATAAAGTTGTGGAATGTTAAGTGTAAGTGTAGAAGCCACGTTTGTCTGCTTCCCATTGGAAGGGAGACAGAGCAAAGAACCTGTGCAGAAATTGTAACACACATCGTGGTGGGTTTGGACAAGAATTTGTTAGGCAAAGGAGTAATTGAGTTACACAGCGGCATTTTGAAATCTCCCTGGGAGATGGCACAAACACTCTTGTCTGCCATAGTTGCGGAAGGGTAATCCTACTTGGAGGCAGGGGCATGATCATCTTGGCCTCCTTCCAAGAGTCACGCTGGCTTTGACCAGCTTCCTCCGGGCCTCAGCCACACATTCTTCTACCTCTGTGAGAAGTGCTGATTAGAAGTCTGATCTGTGCTGAAGTGAAATGTGGATGGATGTCCTCTTTTTAGGTGCTGAGAGCCTTGAGGAAGGGGTAGACTCCATCTTCATCCACTTGAAACCATCCTCCACACAGCAACTGGAGGAATCATTGTAATATTCAGTCATATCATGCTTTAAGAAAAAGGGCCCACACTCCTCTCTGAGCCTCATTTTCCCCATCTGCTGCCTCCCTCACTATGTTCTAGCTAGGCTGGTCTTTTTCCAGTCCTTCAAACATGTCAAGTTTCCCCTCATCCCAGAATCTTCACACATGTTTTCCCTTTCTCTAGAACACTCTCCCTTCCTTCTTTGCTTGCATGATTCTTCTCATATTTCAAGTCTCAGTTTGATGTTGCTTACTCAGCCAGGACCCAGCTAAGCTAGGTCCACAGTATTCCTCTTTTGTAACTCTTTTCACAGCTGTAATTTCACTGTTTCTTTGTGGATGAGTTATTCAGTGTACATCTTTCATACTGGGTTAGAGACTCCAGGAAAGCCAGGATTGTGTCTGTCTTGGCCACTCTATGCCCATCACAGTACCTGGTATTTGGAAAGCACCAAATAAAAATTTGTTGGAAGAATGAATGAAATGATTTTGAGCCTTGTTTCCTCAGCACTAAGCACAGCGTCTTGCAGAGCAAAACAGCTCAATAAACGGTTGTGGAATTGAATGGAAAACCAAAGTCATCAGACACATCAGCAGCCATTCACATTGGCCGTCTTTTCCTGGCTACAAAGGGGTCCTGACTGCTCAGAGTCAGCCTTTTCCACTGTGTTAGGGAGGCAAGGAAGTCTCTTGGAATGGGCACTGAACAGGAGTCAGGGCACATGGCTCCCTGGTCCCACCCACTGTAGTCAGGACTCACACACATCATCAACAGGTATAAAAGAACAAGCCTCACCTCAGGGGCTTCCCTTGAGGCCAATGCCCAATGGAGGCCAGTCTATCAAGAACACACAATTCAGTTCCAGCCCTTCCTGTGTGCACTCCAGCAGCCATCGGGAACCATGCCCTGATTCTGGGCCTTTGCATTTGTAGCACTGCTGCCTCTGCCCAGCAGCCCTTCCTCTCCATGCTCACCTGAAAATGCCTATTCACAATTCCAGATGCAGTCCAACCACTGGCTCTTCTATGGAAACTTTCCAGGTCCGCCCCATTCCCCACCTCTCCGAGGAATGATCCCTTGTCTATTTGCACTCCCCCCACCCCCTTCTGCACCCAGTATAGACTTCAGTCATCGTTCCTAGAAAAAACTTGAGTGAGGGGATTTGCCTACATATGGCTCAAATCCCCTTAGGAATGCTTTTGTTTTGGGGCGCAGGTGAGCTATCAATGGTTTGCATGCCCACGTCTCTCGCTTGGATGATGAGAGGGGCAGGGAACTCAGCTCATCATCTCTGTCTCTTGGGGGTTGGCCCTTGTCAATCACTTAATAAATGCATGAATAAATCTTGGTGAATGGCACATTGTGGAGAGGCAGCATGGAGCAGGGGTTAAAAGAGTAGACTCTGGAACCATGCTGCATGGATTTGAGTCCTGTTTTCACTTATTATCTATGTGATTTGGGGAAAGTTACTTAACCCTGCTATGCCTCAGTTACTCAGTTTACTCATACTCAGATTGCTGGGAAGATTAAAGAGTTATACGTGTAAAGAACCTGGCACATGGTTAGCAATAAGTGTTTGTTTTTGTTGTTATTATTTGGTCCAAATGGTTAAGCCCCTCTAGCTAAGTCAACGGCCTTTCTGTAATTCATTCGTTCGGGCTCTGGAGGTTCGATGATAAGCAAATCAGGAGCAATCCTGCTCTCCTGGAGTTGACAGTCTATAAGGGAAGACAGACAATTAATTAAGCAGCAACAGAATAACCCATGGGGTTGGCTGCCTCATTTTCTGACACGGGATGCATCTCTGGGGGCCTTCTGTGGTCAGGAAAATTAGGGGAGGGGATCTATCTCACTGTTTCTCACCACTTTTCTTCAATGGATACTGATATAGTTGTAAGCAAAACTTTTATAGAAAAATTTAGGCCTCTGCTGTCAAGTCTCACAGCATGGGGGTTGGGGCTGGTGGTGGCAGGAAATGAGGTGTCCCTGATCCTGTTCTCACCACTTCTCTGTTTTATACTGAATAACAGGTAAGGTTCATTGCCCAGGCCTTGTGAAAGATAGAGATGTCCATGTAAGGGGTATTCTTAACTCTTCTCTCTCCATTTCCCCATTTCCTTCTGCCCTTTCCCTTTAATTCCTTCACACCATGCTCTGGTTTCACTCACACCACACACACATAGACGGATACGCACATAGATACACACACACACCACACCATATGCACACACACACACACACACACACACACACCTTTCACCCAAGATATGCCACATCTTCCTAGAGAAGTAATCAAGTCTCAGTTCTCATCAGCCCCTTTTGGGTCTTGAAAACCTCCAGGTCCAGGCAGTCACAGTGTGTCAGAGCATTTCTCTTCCATTCACATATGGCTGTTCCAACGATGGGAGGGTTGGCCACTGGGCTCATGTCTGCTTATTCCCTTGATATGATGTGATAGTGTGGAAGGCTAGGGGTTGATTCTATCCATGTTAGCATGGGTTAAAAGGGCTAGATTTGGCCGCTGGAAGTAGGAGTTGGCAAACATTTTTGTAAAAGGCCAGATAGTAAATGTTTTAGGATTCGTAGGCCATATGGTTTCTATTGAAGATGCTCGACTCTGTCATTGTAGCACTAAAGCAGTCACAGACTATGCATAAATGAACAAGTGTGCCTGTGATCCAATAAAACCTTATTTATAAAAACAGACCACAGACCGTATTTGGCTTATAGGCCATAGTTTGCTGGCTCCTGTCCTGTTGTTGTGTGCTATAGAATCAATTCCTACTCATAGTGACGCTATAGGACAGAGTAGAACTGACCCATAGGGTTTCCTGGGCGTGATCTTTATGGGAGCAGATCAACGAGTCTTTTCTCTGGTAGAGCCACTGGTGGGTTCAAACCTTCGACCTGTTGGTTAGCAGCCGAGTGCTTAACCATTGCTCTATAAGGGCTCCTTGGCTCCTGTCCTAGAATATCTTAAATCGAACAAATGCTGACATCACAAGATTTTATTTTCTTCTAAAAACTTGACTCTGGCCTAGCTCAGAAATCCTACTAGAACAATTCTCTAACCATGTTAAGAGCCATTGACTCCCACCATTTTTTCACTTTCCATCACCCATGGCCTTACTTCCCTCTTATCCCACTTGGTTCCATGGATAGTCACTAACACTCTAATTAGTTTTTTTTTCGTTCACATTGGTAACTCTCTTGCCATGCCCCCCTCCAACATTATATGTCTGACAAACCCTCAACCCTGGATACATCTGATTTTCAGTCTTCTCTGGACCTCCACACCACCCTGCAGACTGGTCTCACTCTAAACTGATGTTCACACATTTCAAATGGGCCTTTAGTTATCCTACTGCATTTTCCTCATCAATTGCTTCCCTACTTTCTAGATCAACTCTGTCATGGATTGAACTGTCTCCCCCAGAAATGTCTGTCAACTTGGCTGGGTCATGATTCCCAGTATTGCATGATTGTGTACCATTTTGTAATCTGATGTGATTTCCTTATGTGTTGTAAACTGTAACACTATGATGTAATGAGATGGATTAACAGCAGTTATAATGATGATGTCTACAAGATTGGATTAGATAGTGTCTTAAGCCAATCTCTTTTGAGATATAAAAGAGAGAAGCGAGCAGAGACACACAGGAACCTCCTACCACCAAGAAAGCAGTGCCGGGAACAGAGCGCGTCCTTTGGACCTGAGGTTCCTGCACAGAGAAGCTCCCAGACCAAGGGAAGATTGATGACACAGACCTTCCTTCAGAGCTCATGGGGAAAGCATTCCCCTGGTGCTGATGCCCTGAATTTGGACTTGTAGCCTACTGGACTGTGAGAGAATAAACTTCTCTTTGTATTTCTGTTATAGCAGCACTAGATGACTAAGACAAACTGTATACTTTCTTTTCTCTGCAAACCTTTAACTCCAAATCGCTGCTCATTCTCTATAGATGATGTTACTCCTTATTTCAGCGAGAAAATAGAAGCAATTCAACGAGAACTGCGTCTTCGTCTTATCGCCAAATTCACCAACCAACCTGCAATATTCTCTCTCCTGTGACAGTGGTTGAATAGCTCCAGCTTCTACCTAAAGCTTCCTCCTTTAAGAAACTCTCCGTGACCTCTCACCAACTCCAGTTATTGCCTTATGTTTCGGCTCCCCTTTAGAGCAAAACTCTTCGAAAGGCTTTTCTATACTTTTCTTCCCCACATTGTCACTTCTCATTCTCTCCTCAAGCACCTCTAATCCATCCCTCCACTAAAACCACTCTTGTTGAGAACAGCAATGACTTCTATCTTGCTATACTCAACAATCAATTCTCTTTCCTTATCTGACTCTGTCTTAGTTTTTTAGTGCTGCTATAACAGAAATACCACAAATGGGTGGCTTTAACAGACAGAAATTTACTTTCTCACAGTTTAAGAGGCTAGAAGTATGAATTCAGGGCACTGGCTCTAAGGAAAGGCTTTCTGTCTCTGTTGGCTCTCCGGGAAGGAAGGTCCTTGTCTCTTTTCAGCTTTTATTACTCGGTTCCTTGGCATCTTCATATAGCATGGCATCTGTCATTCCCTATCTGTGCTTCCTTGCTTCTGTGCCTAATCTGCCTAATCTACTCCTTTTATATCTCAAAAGTGATGGGCTTAAGACACACCATACACTGATATGGCCTCATTAACATAAGAAAGAGAACCAAATTGCCAAATGGGATCCCATTCACTGGTACAGGGTTTAGAATTTATAATACACACACACACACACACACACACACACACACACAAATACATTAATTTTATTCTTGTACTTTAAAAGTGAAAGTTTACAATTCAAGTTAGTCTCTCATACAAAAATTTATACATACATCATTATGTGACCCTAATTGCTCTCCCTATACTGTGACAGCACATTCCTCCTTTCCGCCTCTGATTTCCCATGTCCATTCAACCAACTCCTGACCCTCTCTGCCTTCTCATCTCACCTCAGGACAGGAGCTGCCCATTTAGTCTCATGTATCTACTTGAGCTAAGAAGCACACTCTTCACGAGTATCATTTTATGTCCCATAGTCCAGTCTAATCTTTGTCTGCAGAGTTGGCCTCGGGAATGGTTTTAGTGTTGGGTTAACAGACAGTCTGGGGGCCTTGCTTTCTGGGGTTTCTCCAGTCTAAGTCAGACCATTAAGTCTGGTCTTTTTACTAGAATTTGAGTTCTGCACCCCACCTTTCTCCTGCTCCATCAGGGACTCTCTGTTCTGTTCCCTGTCAGGGCAGTCATTGGTGGTAGCTGGGCACCATCTAGTTCTTCTGGTCTCAGGCCGATGAAGCCTGGTTTATGTGGCCCTTTCTGTCTCTTGGGCTAATACTTTCCTCGTTACTTTGATGTTCTTCATTCTCCTTTACTGCAGGTGAATTGGGACAAATTGATGCATGTTAGATGGCTGCTCACTAGCTTTCAAGACCCCAGACGCCACTCACCAAAGTAGGATGCAGAACATTTTCTTAATAAACTTTGTTATGCCAATTGACCTAGATGTCCCCTGAAAGCATGGTCCCCAGACCCCCAACACTGCTACCCTGTCCCTCAAAGTGCTTGGTTGTATTCAGGAAACTTCTTAGCTTTGGTTTAGTCCAGTTGTTCTGACTTCCCCTGTAGTGTGTGCTGTCCTTCCCTTCACCAGAGATAATTCTACAACACATTTTGATGACTTCAAAATGTATATCTCAAGTTTTGACCTCTCCCCTTGTTTCCAAGTTTGTAAATCTATTTGTCAACTCAATAAGTAAACTTGAATACTTAATAGGCATCATCAATGTAACAAAGTCAAGGCTAAACTCTTGGTCCTCCCCATCCCCCAAACCTATCTGTTCTCATTAAATGGTACCATCATTCATCCAGTTGCTCAGGCAAAAACTTTGGAGTCATCTTAATTCCTTTATTCCCCATCATACCTCACATTCAAACCAATTTATAATGCTTCAATTACATCTTCAAAATATATCCTATGTCTTTCCATTCACCTTCATCTCCTCTCTTAACATCTTCATCTATGCCATTGTGGTTGTTTTAAAATATTTTTACAAATTAGTTGATTCTCTTCCATTAAAAGTTAAACTTAATTCCTTCTTTTTTTATTAAATTTTTTATTGTACTTTAGATGAAGGTTTACAGAACAAATAGTTTCTCATTAAACAGTTAGTACACGTATTGTTTTATGACAATGGTCAACAACCCCACGACATGTCAACACTCTCCCTTCTCAACCTTGGGTTCCCTATTACCAGCTTTCCTGTCCCTTCCTGCCTTCTAGTCCTTTTCCCTGGACTGTTGTGCCCCATTAGTCTCGTTTTGTTTTATGGGGCTGTCTAATCTTTGGCTGAACAGTGAACCTTGGGAGTGACTTCATTACTGAGCTAAAAGGGTGTCTGGTGACCATACTCTTGGGGTTTCTCCAGTCTCTGTCAGGCCAGTAAATCTGGTCTTTTTTGTGAGTTAAAATTTTGTTCTACATTTTTCTCTAGCTCTATGCAGGACCTTCTGTGGTGATCCCTGTCAGAGCAGTCAGTGGTGGTAGCCGGGCACCATCTAATTGTACTGGACGCGGTCTTGTGGAGGCCATGGTAGCTGTGATCCATTAGTCCTTTGGACTAATCTTTCCCTTGAATCTTGTTTTCTTCATTCTCCCTTGCTCCAGAAGGGGTGAGAGCAGTGGAGTATCTTAGATGGCTGCTCACAGGCTTTTAAGACCCCAGAAGCTACTCACCAAGGTAGAATGCAGAACATTTTCTTTATAAATTGTGTTATGTCAATTGAGCTGGATGTTCCCCAAGACCATGGTCCCCACAGCCCTCTGCCAAGCAATTCATTCCCTCAGGGATTTTGGATGCATCTATGGAGCTTCCACGACCTTTCCATGTACAAGTTGTGCTGGCTTCCCCAGTATTGTGTACTGTCTTACACCTCACCAAAGTTACCACTTATCTATTGTCTATTTAGTATTTCCCCCACCCAACCCTCTCATCCTTCATAACCAACAAAGATTGTTTCTTTTTGTGTGTAAACTTTTACATGAGTTTTTACAGTAGAGGTCTCATATAATATTTGTCCTTTTGTGATTGACTTACTTCACTCAGCATCATGTCCTCCAGTTTCATCCATGTTATGAGATGCTTCACAGATTCAACACTGTTCTTTATCATTGCATAATACTCCATTGTGTGTATGTACCATAGTTTGTTTATCCATTCATCTGTTGATGGGCATCTAGGTTGTTTCCTCTTTTTGCTATTGTGAACAATGCTGCAATGAACACGGGTGTGCATATGTCTATTCATGTGACGGCCCTTATTTCTCTGGGATGTAGTCCTAGGAGTGGGATTGCTAGATCGTATGATATTTCTATTTCTAGCTTTCTAAGGAAGCGCCATCATTTTCCAAAATGGTTGCATCATTATGCGTTCCCACCAGCAGTGCATAAGAGTTCCTATCTTCCTGCAGCCTCTCCAACATTTGTTATTTCCGGTTTTTTTGATTCGTGCCAGTAATCCCAGGGTGAGCTGGTATCTCTTTGTGGTTCTGATTTGCATTTCTCTAATGGCTAGTGATCGCGAACATTTCCTCACGTGTCTGTTGGCCGCTTGAATGTCTTCTTTGGTGAAGTGTTTGTTCATTTCTTTTGCCCATTTTTAAATTAGATTATTTGTCTTTTTGTTGTAGAGGTGTTGGATTTTCTTGTAGATTTTAGAGATTAGGCCTTTGTCTGACTTGTAATGTCCAAAATTTTTTCCCCAATCTGTAGGTTCTCTTTTTACTCTTTTGGTGAAATCTTTTGATGAGCGTAAGTGTTTAATTTTAGAAGATTCCAGTTATCTAGCTTATCTTCTGGAATTAGTATGTTGTTGGTTATGGTTTGTATCCTACCAATGCTGTGCATTAGGGCCTCTAGCATTGATCCTGTTTTTTCTTCTATGATCTTTATAGTTTTTGGTTTTATATTTAGGTCTTTGATCCATTTTGAATTAGTTTTTGTGTATGGTGTAAGGTATGGGTCCTGTTTTACTTTTTTGCACGTGGACATTGTGTTTTGTCAGCACCGTTTGTTAAAAAGACTGTCTTTTCCCCCATTTGATGGACTTTGAGCCCTTGTTGAAGATCAGGTGACCGTAGGTGGATGGGTTCTCAATTCTTTTCCATTGGTCAATGTATCTGTCGTTGTACCAGTACCAGGTGGTTTTGACTGCTATAGTTGTACAGGAAGTTCTGAGGTCAGGTAGTGCGAGTCCTCTTTCTTTATTCTTCTTCTTCAATAGTGCTTTACTTATCCTGGGCCTCTTCCTTTTCCATATAAAGTTAATGATTAGTTTTTCCATCTCTTTAAAGAATGCGATGGTATTTGGATTGGAATTGCATTGTATTTGTAGATTGCTTTGGGTAGAATTGACATTTTCACAATGTTGAGTCTTCCTATTCATGAGCATGGTATGTTTTTCCATTTGTGTAGATCTCTTTTGGTTTCTTGCAGTAGTGTTTTGTAGTTTCCTTTGTATAGATCTTTTACATCCCTAGTTAGATTTATTCCTAAGTATTTTATTTTTTTTTAGAAGCTATTATAAATTGTATTGTTTTCCTGATTTCCTTTTTGTCATTATCTTTATTGGTGTATACGAATCCAAGTGATTTTTGTATGTTTGTCTTGCATCTTGCTACTCTGCTGAATCCTTCTATTAGTTCCAGTAGTTTTCTCATGGAGTCTTTTGGGTTTTCTATGTATAGTATCATACTATTATCAAATAGGGACAGTTTTATTTCTTCGTTATCAATTTGGAATGCCCTTTATTTCTTTTTCTTCTCTTATTGCTCTAGCTAGGACTTCCAGCTCAGTGTTAAATAGAAGTGGTGATAAAGAGCATCCTTGTCTTGTGCCTGTTCTCAAGGGTAATGTTTTCATACTGTCTCCATTAAGAATGATATTGGCTGTTGGTTTTGTATAGCTGTCCTTTATTATGTTGAGGAATTTCCCTGCTATACCTATTTTATTGAGAGTTTTTATCAGGAATGGGTGTTGGCCTTTGTCGAAAGCCTTTTCTGTGCTGTTAGAGATGATCATGTGATTATTTTATTTATGTGGTGGATTATGTTGATTGATTTTCTAATGTTGAACCATCCTTAAATACCTGGTATGAATCCCACTTGGTCATGATGTATTATTATTTTGGTATGATGCTGAATTCCATTGGCTAGAATTTTGTTGAGAATGTTTGCATCTATATTCATGAGAGATATTGGTCTGTAATTTTCTTTTTTTGTGGTGTGTTTGCCTGGTTTTGGTATCCGAGTTATGCTGGCTTTATAGAATGAATTCGAAAGTATCCCTTCTTTTTCCATGTTTTGAAATAGTTTGAGTAGTACTGGTGTAAGCTCTTCTCTGAATGTCTGGTAGAATTCTCCAGTGAAGCCGTATGGGCCAGGGCTTTTTTTGGTTGGGAGTTCTTTTTTTATTTGCCTTTATAATCTGTTCTCTTGTTTTGGGTCTGTTCAGATTTTCAACATTAGTTTGTGTTAGTTTGGGTAGGTAGTGTGTTTCTAGAAATTTGTCTATTTCCTCTAGGTTTTCAAATTTGTTGTAGTATAGTTTTTCATAGTACTCTGTTATGAACCCTTTTTATTCCTATTGGGTCTGTTGTAAAGTCCTTCATTTCATTTCTTATTTGTGTCCTCTCCTTTTTTTTTTTTTTTTTTTTGTCAATTTGGCCAGTGGTTTGTTGATTTTGTTGAGTCTTTCAAAGAACCAACTTTTAGTTTTGTTGATTCTTTCTATTGTTTTTCTATTTCATTCATTTCTGCTCTGATCTTCATTATTTCCTTTTATCTGGTGGCTGTGGGCTTCTTTTGTTGTTCTCTTTCTATTTGTTTGAGTTGTGTAGCTAATGTTTTCATTTTTTCCCTTTCTTCTTTTTTGACGTGTGCATGTATTGCTAGAAATTGACCTCGGAGCACTGCCTTTGTTGTGTCACACATGTTTTGGTATGATGTGTTTTCTTTCTGTTTAATTATAGCAATTTTTCAATTCCATCTTTGATTTCTTCCATTACCCAGTGGTTTGTAAGCAGTGTGTTATTCAGTTTCCATGTAAATGATTTTTTTGCTTGCTCTTCCTGTTGTTAATTTCTACTTTGATGGTGTTGTGATCAGAGAAGATACTTTGTATTATCTCAATGTTTTGGATTTTGTTGAGGGTTGCTTTGTGGCCTACGATGTGGTCTATTCTGGAGAAAGTTCCACGTGTGTTGCAAAAGAATGTGTGCTTTACAGCTGTTGGGTGGAGTGTTCTATATATGTCTATGAGGTCAAGATGGTTTATTGTGGCCTATAGATCTTCTGTATCTTTGTTAAGTTTGTTCTTTACTGAGAGTGGTGTCTTGAAGTCTCCTACTATTATTGTGGAACTGTCAATTTCTCTTTTCAGTGTTGTTAGAGTTTGTTTTATGTATTTTGGAGTCCTGTCTTTGGGTGCATAGATATTTATCATGGTTATATCTTCATGATGGATCATCCCTCTAATCATTATATAATGCCCTTCTTTGTCTTTTATGGAGGATTTTGTTTTAAAGTCTATTTTATCTGAGATTAGTATTGCCACTACTGCTCTTTTTTGGTAGCTGTTTACTTGATGTATTTTTTCCATCCTTTGATTTTTAATAAATTTACATCTTTGTTTCTAAGGCATGTCTCTTGTAGACAGCATATTGATGGATCCTGCTTTTTTTTTTTTTTTCAGCAATTCTACGCGTATAATTCAGTGACATTGATTACATTCTTCAACTAGTGTAATTATTCTCACTACCTTTTACCATACTATTCTACCACAATTAACATAAACTCAGTGTCCTCTGAGTGGAAGCTTGCCTTTTTCCCCATGCTATCACCCCTGGGGACCACTAATAATTTTTGGTTTCTTTTTTAAAATTTTTTCCCATAGAAAAATTTAAACATACACTGTTATAGGACCCTAATTGCTCTCCCCATACTGTGATGGCACACTCCTCCTTTCCACCCCTGATTCCCCATGTCCGTTCAAGCAGCTCCTAACCCTCTCTGCCTTCCCATCTCACCTCCAGACAGAAGCTGCCCATTTAGTCCCTTGTATTTACTTGAGCGAAGAGCCACACTCCTCACGAGTATCACTTTATGTCCCACCGTCCAGTCCAATCCCTGTCTGAAGAGTTGGCCTCAGAAATTGTCTTAGTTCTGGGCTGATAGAAAATCCAGTGGCCATGCTTTCTGGGGTTCCTCCAGTCTCAGTGGGCCCACTAAGGCTGATTTTTTTACTAGAATTTGAGTTCTGCACCCCACCAGTCTCCTGCTCCATCTGGGACTCTCTGTTGTGTTCCCTGTCAGGGTGATCATTGGTGATAGCCAGGCACCATCTAGTTCTTCTGGTCTCAGGCTGATGAAGTCTCTGGTTTATGTGGCCCTTTCTGTCTCTTGGGCTAATGCTTTCCTTGTG
>NW_004443941.1:35780825-35781960 GCF_000243295.1 Trichechus manatus latirostris
TTTCCTCTTTGAAGTTCTCTTTGTTGGTGTAAGGAATTCAACTGATTTTTGCATGTTTATCTTGTATCCTGAAACTTTGCTGAAATCTTCTATTAGTTCCAATGGTTTTCTTGTGGATTCTTGGGGGTTTTCTGTGTATAAGATCATATCATCTGCAAATGGAGATACTTTGACTTCTTCCCTACCAATTTGGATGCGCTTTATTTCTTTTTGTAGCCTAATTGCCCTGTCTAGGACCTCCAGCACAATGTTGAATAAGAATGGTTATAAACGACATCCTTGTCTGGTTCCAGCTCTGAAAGGAAGTGCTTTCAAAGTCTCTCCATTTAGGATGATGTTGGCTGTTGGCTTTGTATAAATGCCCTTAATTATATTGAAGAATTTCCCCTCTATTCCTATTTTGTTGAGAGTTTTTATCATGAATGGGTGTTGGACTTTGTGAAATGCCTTTTCTGCATTGACTGGTAAGATCATGTGGTTCTTGTCTTTTGTTTTATTTTTGTGATGTATTACATTGATTGTTTTTCTAATGTTGAACCATCTCTGCATACCTGGTATAAATTCCACTTGATCATGATGAATTATTTTTTTAATATGTTGCTGAATTCTATTGGCTAGAAGTTTTTTGAGGATTTTTGCGTCAATGTTTATGAGGGATTATGGTCTATAATTTTCTTTTTTTGTGGTATCTTTACCTGGTTTTGGTATCAGGGTTATGTTGGCTTCATAGAATGAATTTTGGAGTATCCCATCCTTTTCTATGTGCTGAAATACCTTTAGTAGCAGTGGTGTTAACTCTTCTCTGAAAGTTTGGTAGAAGTCTCCAGTGAAGCCATCTGGGCTAGGGCATATTTTTCTTGGGAGTTTTTAAATGACCCTTTCAATCTCTTGTTTTGTTTTTGGTTTATTTAGTTGTTCTACCTCTGTTTCTGTTAGTTTAGGTAGGTATTGAGTTTCTAGAAATTTGTCCATTTCCTCTAGGTTTTCAAATTTGTTAGAGTACAATTTTTCAGAGTATTCTGTTATGATTCTTTTAGTTTCAGTTGGGTCTGTTGTGATATCACCCATTTCATTTCTTATACGGGTCATTTGCTTCCTCCCCTGTTTTTCTTTTGTCAGTTTGTCCAGTGGTTTA